>NC_092099.1:15593680-15771180 GCF_045679555.1 Salvelinus alpinus | reverse complement strand
CTCTTAATGAACCCTAAGAAAGCATCCATGTAAAAGAAGCTCCCACACGGTCTTTGTAAACCTTACATCAGACAGTTCATGTGGGTGAAATCACTTGTTCAACTGTCTGCTAGTGGGAGGGAGAGATAGAGAGAGAATGAAAGAGAGTACTCACCTCATCGTAGTAGATTCTGAAGTCAACCTTCTTGGCTCGGAGGTCCCACTGGACTACTGTTCCACTCTCAAACCCTATCAGCAACTGTGGAGGAGGTAGAGGGGGGACGACAGGTAGAGAGGGGGAAGACAAATAGAGGGTGGGGAGACAGGTAGAGGGGGGAGACAGGTAGAGCGGGTAAGACAGGTAGAGGGAGGGGAGACAGGTAGAGGGGGAAAGACAGGTAGAGGGAGGGGGAAGAGAGGGAGAGGGGGAAGAGAGGGAGAGGGGGAAGAGAGGTAGAGGGGGAAGACAGGTAGAGGGAGGGAAGACAGGTAGAGGGAGGGAAGACAGGTAGAGGGAGGGAAGACAGGTAGAGGGAGGGAAGATAGGTAGAGGGAGGGAAGACAGGTAGAGGAGGGAAGATAGGTAGAGGGAGGGAAGAAAGGTAGAGGGAGGGAAGACAGGTGGAGGGAGAAGGATAAAGAAGAGGGAGAGAATTCGAGAGAGGGCCAGACAGTAGAGCGACAGAGGAGGAAATACAGAATGAAATCATTGAACATTGAAATACGAGTCTTATAGACTTGAGCTCGTCTCAGTAAACAGAAACTCTTCCTCTCTCTCCCCCTTTCCAGACGTAGTGGCCCCTGGCTTGTAGCTCCAGTGACCGTGGTTCTCTCCCTGTGGGAGATGTGATTAGAAGGATTGGGAGGGATGATCTTCACCATGAGTGTTCCACTCAGCACACAACCAATCTGCTCCCTCTGCCTGTCTCTCTCTGGCTAGCACTTATCCCTGTGTGTGATTTATAGAGGATTTACTTTTTGGGGAGGAGGACTGGGAGACGTCTGAAGGGTTTAGGAGAGGATGGGATATGGGGCATATATAGAGAGAGAAAAAGAGTGGCCTTTGTCAGCGAAAAATCTAAAATCCACTGGCTCTGCAGTTTTTGATTAATGAGAAACAGCACATACACGAGGTTCGCAGGAATATGCAAAGACGCTGGTCGTGTCCAAATACCCGTACTAGCGTTCAAAATATTAGGTATTTTGGGTATGTGAAAAAATAAAACTTCATAGTAAGTTAACCAAGATGTCATATTCATTTTGCCTTTTTATACAGGGGAATTCACTACATACTATTGAGGAAGAGAATCATCTTTCCAGACCCACGTCTGTCTGACAACAGCTGATAATTAGCTGAGGGAACACGCTATACCGAAATGAAGGAATGGCGGGAATCAACGCAATTGCGCCTGAGATGACGCATTCTCAGAAGGATGAATCTAGTATGCTGATATTCTTTGCTTACTGCGTTCATTTTTACCAAACAGTACGTTTTAAATAGTATGTATTAACCCTGCAGAGAAAATACAGAAGTCTACTTACACACCCACAGAGAGAGGAGTCTACACTTGAAGGCAGAGATGAAACTATACACACCCCCAGGATGAGAGAGAGATAGACAACACAGACCCTAGCACGGAATGAGGAATACACACAGCCTGAGTAAAAGGTAGGATACACAAAGACACACACACACACTCCACTAAGTACACCTTAAGAGGTGCGGAGGGTAATGGCAGTGTCACACAGTGAGACAGACAGAGCAGAAGAGGTGGCACAGCCTGGAAGAAAGGAGTATTTAAAGAAGGGGATCCTCTGGGGAGGGGAGGAGAAGACAGGTCCCTGTAGGGAGGAGAGGAGACACTGAAAGCACAGATCACACACTGTGGAATGGAGAGGAGGTGGGGTGGAAAACAGCCTGTCTTCACTCTGCCACTCTCAGTCCCACATGGGCCACGCACGCACGCACGCACGCACGCACGCACGCACGCACGCACGCACGCACGCACGCACGCACGCACGCACGCACGCACGCACACACACACACACACACACACACACACACACACACACACACACACACACACACACACACACATATACCCACGTTCACATGCATACCTGCCTAAATTCCTACCACATAAACCTGCGTTACTGCCAATTTAACCAAAACGGCCCGTCTTTCTATCTCAGCACATACATCACCTTGATTTACTCCAGAAAGTAGTGTGATACTGCTGAAAAAGGTTACCTCCTCACAGGGGACACCAATGTACATACTGTAGGTAGGCAACATACAGTTGAAGTCGGAAGTTTACATACACTTATGTTGGAGTCATTAAAACGTGTTTTTCACTCCACACATTTCTTGTTAATTAACAAACTATAGTTTTGGCAAGTCGGTAATTATTCCAACAATTGTTCACAGACAGATTATTTCACTTATAATTCACTGTATCACAATTCCAGTGGGTCAGAAATTTACATACACTAAGCTGACTGTGCCTTTAAACAGCTTGCAAAATTCCAGAAAATGATGTCATGGCTTTAGAAGCTTCTGATAGGCTGATTGACATCATTTGAGTCAATTGGAGGTGTGCCTGTGGATGTATTTCAAGGCCTTCCTTCAAACTCAGTGCCTCTTTGCGTGACATCATGGGAAAATCAAAAGAAATCAGCCAAGACCTCAGAAAAAACATTGTAGACCTCCACAAGTCTGGTTCATCCTTGGGAGCAATTTTCAAACGCCTGAAGGTACCACGTTCATCTGTACAAACAATAGTACGCAAGTATAAACATCATGGCAGCCCACACAGCCGTCATACCGCTCAGGATAGAGACATGTTCTGTCTCTTAGAAATGAATGTACTTTGGTGCGAAAAGTGCTAATCAATCTCAGAACAACAGCAAAGGACCTTGTGAAGATGCTGGAGGAAACAGGTACAAAAGTATCTATATCCACAGTAAAACAAATCCTATATTGACATAGCCTGAAAGGCCGCTCAGCAAGGAAGAAGCCACTGCTCCAAAACCGCCATAAAAAAGCCAGACTACGGTTTTCAACTGCACATGGGGACAAAGATCGTACTTTTTGGAGAAATGTCCTCTGGTCTGATGAAACAAAAATAGAACTCTTTAGCCATAATGACCATCATTATGTTTGGAGGAAAAAGTGGGAGGCTTGCAAGCTGAAGAGCACAATTCCAACCGTGAAGTACGGGGGTGGCAGCATCATGTTGTGCGGGTGCCTTGTTGCAGGAGGGACTGGTGCACTTCACAAAATAGATGGCATCATGAGGTAGGAAAATTATGTGGATATATTGAAGCAACATCTCAAGACATCGGTCAGGAAGTTAAAGCTTGGTCGCAAATGGGTTTTCCAAATGGACAATGACCCCAAGAATAGTTCCAAAGTTGTGGCAAAATGGCTTAAGGACAACAAAGTCAAGGTATTGGAGTAGCCATCACAAAGCCCTGACCTCAATCCTATAGAAAATTTGTGGGCAGAACTGAAAAAGCATGTGCGAGCAAGGAGGCCTACAAACCTGACTCAGTTACACCAGCTCTGTCAGGAGGAATGGGCCAAAATTTACCCAACTTATTGTGGGAAACTTGTGGAAGGCTACCCGAAACGTTTGACCCAAGATAAACAATTTAAAGGCAATACTACCAAGTACTAATTGAGTGTATGTAAACTTCTGACCCACAGGGAATGTGATGAAAGAAATAAAAGCTGAAATAAATCATTCTCTCTACTATTATTCTGACATTTCACATTCTTAAAATAAAGTGGTGATCCTAACTGACCTAAAACAGGGAATTCTTACTAGGATTAAATGTCAGGAATTGTGAAAAACGAAGTTTAAATGTATTTGGCTAAGGTGTATGTAAACTTCTGACCTTAACTGTATACTATCACTACCACTGCCTCTATCATACCCACCGTATTGCCTTTACCTTGTCTTGCTCCCTTTACCTACCTCCATGACATTAACTGGCTCTGACATACACACCCACACATTCAGAGAAACAAACACATTAAACGTCAAACCTCTCGGTGGCAGAATGCACACATTTATAAGTGCTTTGGGAGGCAGAAAGAGTCTGATATGCTCTAGGCTATAAATCCAAGCAAGAAATATACTTCATATCCCATATGAGTCATCTTCACAAACAGAAGGTCTCTCTCTCTCTCTCTGTCTTTTTCCTTCACACTGTCTTTTTCCTTCACACTGTCTTTTTCCTTCACTCTGTCTTTTTCCTTCACACTCTCTGTCTTTTTTCTCTCTCTCTCTGGCCTTTTCTCTCTCTGTCTTTTTCTCTCTCTCTGTCTTTTTCTCTCTCTCTCTGGCTTTTTCCTTCACTCTCTGCCTTTTTCCTTCACTCTCTGTCTTTTTCCTTCAGACTCTGTCTTTTTCCTTTATTCTCTGTCTTTTTCCTTCACACTCTGTCTTTTTCTCTCTCTCTCTCTGTCTTTTTCTCTCTCTCTCTGTCTTTTTCCTTCACTCTGTCTTTTTCTCTCTCTCTCTGTCTTTTTCCTTCACTCTCTGTCTTTTTCCTTCACTCTCTGTCTTTTTCCTTCACACTCTCTGTCTTTTTCCTTCATTCTCTGTCTTTTTCCTTCACACTCTGTCTTTTTCTCTCTCTCTCTGTCTTTTTCCTTCACACTCTCTGTCTTTTTCCTTCACACTCTCTGTCTTTTTCCTTCATTCTCTGTCTTTTTCCTTCACACTCTGTCTTTTTCTCTCTCTCTCTGTCTTTTTCCTTCACACTCTCTGTCTTTTTCCTTCACACTCTCTGTCTTTTTCCTTCACACTCTGTCTTTTTTTTCTCTCTCTCTCTCTCTCTGTCTTTTTCTCTCTCTCTGTCTTTTTCCTTCATTCTCTGTCTTTTTCCTTCATTCTCTGTCTTTTTCCTTCACTCTCTGTCTTTTTCCTTCACACTCTCTGTCTTTTTCTCTCTCTCTCTGTCTTTTTCCTTCACACTCTCTGTCTTTTTCCTTCACACTCTGTCTTTTTCCTTCACTCTGTCTTTTTCCTTCACACTCTGTCTTTCTCTCTCTCTCTCTCACTCTCTCTGTCTTTTTCTCTTTCTGTCTGTCTTTTTCTGTGAAATAAACAGTAATAATAAAAAGTAAACATTACACTCACAGAAGTTCCAAAAGAATTTAGACATTTCAAATGTAATATTATGTTGTAACGATGTGCAAATAGTTAAAGTACAAAAGGGAAAATAAATCAACATAAATATGGGTTGTATTTACAATGGTGTTTGTTCTTCACTGGTTGCCCTTTTCTTGTGGCAACAGGTCACAGATCTTGCTGCTGTGATGGCACACTGTGGTATTTCACCGAGTAGATATGGGAGTTTATCAAAATTGGGTTTGTTTTCAAATTATTTGTGGATCTGTGTAATACGAGGGAAATATATGTCTCTAATATGGTCATACATTTGGCAGGAGGTTAGGAATTGCAGCTCAGTTTCATTTTGTGGGCAGTCTGTCTTCTACTGATAGCCTGGTCTGCCTATGGCGGCCTTTCTCAATAGAAAGGCTATGCTCACTGAGTCTGTACATAGTCAAAGTTTTCCTTTAGTTTCGGTCAGTCACAGTGGTCAGGTATTATGCCACTGTGTACTCTTAGTTTAGAGAAAAATAGAATTCTAGTTTGCTCAGTTTTTTTGTTAATTCTTTCCAATGTGTCAAGTAATTTAAAAAAAATTCTCATGATTTGGTTAGGTCTAATTGTGTTGCTGTCCTAGGGCTCTGTGGGGTCTGTTTGTGTTTGTGAACAGAGCCCCAGGACCAGCTTGCTTAGGGGACTCTTATCCAGGTTCATCTCTCTGTATTTGATGGCTTTGTTCTGGAAGGTTTGGGAATTGCTTTGTTTTAGGTGGTTGTAGAATTTAACATCTCTTTTCTGGATTTTGATAATTAGCTAGTATCGGCCTAATTCTGCTCTGCATGCATTATTTGGTGTTTTACGTTGTACACTGAGGATATTTTTTTCAGAGTTCTGTATGCAGTCTCAATTTGGTGTTTGTCCCATTTTGTGAATTCTTGGTTGGTGAGCAAAATCCAGTACTCACAACCATTAAAGGGCAATGGGTTCTATAACTGATTCAAGTATTTTTTGCCAGATACTAATTGGTATGTCAAAATTTTCTGTTCCTTTTGATGGCATAAAAGGCCCTTCTTGCCTTGTCTCTCAGCTCGTTCACAGCTTTGTGGAAGTTATCTGTGGCGCTGATGTTTGGGCCGAGGTCTGTATAGTTTTTTGTATGCTCTAGGGCAATGGTGTCTAGATGGAATTTGTATTTGTGGTCCTGGCAACTGGACTTTTTTTCAAACACCATTATGTTTGTCTTACTGAGATTTACCGTCAGGGCCCAGGTCTGACAGAATCTGTGCAGAAGATCTAGGTGCTGCTGTAGGCCCTCCTTAGTTTGTGACAGAAGCACTAGTTCATCAGCAAACAGTAGACATTTGACTTCAGATTCTAGTTGGGTGAGGCCGGGTGCTGCAGACTGTTCTAGTGCCCTCGCCAACGTTGATATATATGTTAAAGAGGGTGGGGCTTAAGCTGTATTCCTGTCTCACCCCATGGTCCTGTGGAAAGAAATGTGTGTTTTTTGCCAATTTTAACCGCACACTTTTTGTTTGTGTACATGGATTTTATAATGTTGTACGTTTTTCCCCCAACACTACTTTACATCAATTTGTATAGCAGACCCTCATGCCAAATTGAGTCAAAGGCTTTTTTGAAAACAAACAAAGCATGAGAAGACTTTGCCTTTGTTTTGGTTTGTTTGTTTGTCAATTAGGGTGTGCAGGGTGAACACGTGGTCTGTCGTACGGTAATTTGGTAAAAAGTATATTTTAAATTGTATTTCCAGAACGGGTCTGCTGTTAATGATAATGCAGAGGATTGTCCCAAGGTTGCTGTTGACGCATATCCCACGGTAGTTGTTGGGGTCAAATTTGTCTCCACGTTTGTGGATTGGGGTGATCAGGCCTTGGTTCCAAATATTGGGGAAGATGCCAGAGCTAAGGATGATGTTAAAGAGTTTAATTATAGCCAATTGGAATTTGTTGTCTGTATATTTTATCATTTCATTGAGGATACCATCAACACCACAGGTCTTTTTGGGTTGGAGGGTTTGTATTTTGTCTTGTAGTTCATTCAATGTAATTGGAGAATCCAGTGGGTTCTGGTAGTCTTTAAATAGTTGATTCTAAGATTTGTATTTGATCATGTATGTGTTTTTGCTGTTTGTTCTTTGTTATAGGGCCAAAAAGATTGGAGAAGTGGTTTACCCATAGATCTCCATTTTGGATAGATAACTCTTCGTGTTGTTGTTTGTTTAGTGTTTTCCAATTTTTCCAGAAGTGGTTAGAGTCTATGGATTCTTCAGTTACATTGAGCTGATTTCTGACGTGCTGTTCCTTCTTTTTCCATAGTGTATTTCTATATTGTTTTAGTGATTCACCATAGTAAAGGCGTAGACTCAGGTTTTCTGGGTCTCTATGTTTTTGCTTGGATAGGTTTCTCAATTTCTTTCTTAGGTTTTTGCATTCTTCATCAAACCATTTGTCATTGTTGTTAATTTTCTTCGGTTTTCTGCTTGACATTTTTAGATTTGATAGGGAAGCTGAGAAGTCAAATATACTGTTTAGGTTTTCTACAACCAAGTTTACACCTTCACTATTACAGTGGAACGTTTTGTCCAGGAAGTTGTCTAAAAGGGATAGAATTTGTTGTTGCTTAATAGTTCATCGTTTTTTGTTAGGTTTCCACACTACATTCCTTCCACCTATAGCATTTCTTAATATTATTCAGTCCTTTGGCTTTGATGCCTCATGACTGAGTATTGCTCTGTTCAAGTAGATTGTGATTAAAATAAAGTAGTCTACAGTACTACTGTCAAGAGATGAGCTATAGGTGTGCCTACCATAGGACTCCCCTTGAAAACTACCATTGACTATGTACATACCCAGCGTGCGACAGAGCTGCAGGAGTTGTTACCCGTTTTTGTTGGTTATGTTGCCGTAGTTGTGCCTAGGGGGGCATATGGCGTTCTACACAAATTATCAATGAACCTACCAGGTACCACCCCAATTCCGTAAACACGGGTACCCTCATAGATATCATCCTAACAAACTTGCCCTCCAAATACACCTCTGCTGTTTTCAACCAAGATCTCAGCGATCACTGCCTCATTGCCTGCATCCGTAATGGGTCAGCGGTCAAACGACCTCCACTCATCACTGTCAAACGCTCCCTGAAACACTTCAGCGAGCAGGCCTTTCTAATCGACCTGGCCGAGGTATCCTGGAAGGATATTGATCTCATCCCGTCAGTAGAGGATGCCTGGACATTTTTTTTTAAATGCCTTCCTCACCATCTTGAATAAGCATGCCCCATTCAAGAAATTTAGAACCAGGAACAGATATAGCCCTTGGTTCTCTCCTGACCTGACTGCCCTTAACCAACAGAAAAACATCCTATGGCGTTCTGCATTAGCATCGAACAGCCCCCGTGATATGCAACTTTTCAGGGAAGCTAGAAACCAATATACACAGGCAGTTAGAAAAGCCAAGGCTAGCTTTTTCAAGCAGAAATTTGCTTCCTGCAACACAAATTCAAAAAAGTTCTGGGACACTGTAAAGTCCATGGAGAATAAGAACACCTCCTCCCAGCTTCCAACTGCTCTGAAGATAGGAAACACTGTCACCACCGACAAATCCACTATAATTGAGAATTTCAATAAGCATTTTTCTACGGCTGGCCATGCTTTCCACCTGGCTACCCCTACCCCGGACAACAGCACTGCCCTCCCCTCTGCTACTCGCCCAAGCCTTCCCCATTTCTCTTTCTCCCAAATACAGTCAGCTGATGTTCTAAAAGAGCTGCAAAATCTGGACCCTTACAAATCAGCCGGGCTAGATAATCTGGACCCTTTCTTTCTAAAACTATCTGCTGAAATTGTTGCCACCCCTATTACTAGCCTTTTCAACCTCTCTTTCGTGTCGTCTGAGATTCCCAAAGATTGGAAAGCAGCTGCGGTTATCCCCCTCTTCAAAGGGGGGGACACTCTTGACCCTAACAGCTACAGACCTATATCTATCCTACCCTGCCTTTCTAAGGTCTTCGAAAGCCAAGTCAACAAACAGATTACCGACCATTTCGAATCCCACCATACCTTCTCCGCTATGCAATCTGGTTTCAGAGCTGGTCATGGGTGCACCTCAGCCACGCTCAAGGTCATAAACGATATCTTAACCGCCATCGATAGGAAACAATACTGTGCAGCCGTATTCATTGACCTGGCCAAGGCTTTTGACTCTGTCAATCACCACATCCTCATCGGCAGACTCGACAGCCTTGGTTTCTCTAATGATTGCCTCGCCTGGTTCACCAACTACTTCTCTGATCGAGTTCAGTGTGTCAAATCGGAGGGTCTGTTGTCCGGGCCTCTGGCAGTCTCCATGGGGGTGCCACAGGGTTCAATTCTTGGACCGACTCTCTTCTCTGTATACATCAATGATGTCGCTCTTGCTGCTGGTGATTCTCTGATCCACCTCTACGCAGACGACACTATTCTGTATACTTCTGGCCCTTCTTTTGACACTGTGTTAACAACCCTCCAGGCGAGCTTCAATGCCATACAACTCTCCTTCCGTGGCCTCCAATTGCTCTTAAATACAAGTAAAACTAAATGCATGATCTTCAACCGATCGCTGCCTGCACCTGCCCGCCTGTCCAACATCACTACTCTGGACGGCTCTGACTTAGAATATGTGGACAACTACAAATACCTAGGTGTCTGGTTAGACTGTAAACTCTCCTTCCAGACTCACATCAAACATCTCCAATCCAAAGTTAAATCTAGAATTGGCTTCCTATTCCGCAACAAAGCATCCTTCACTCATGCTGCCAAACATACCCTTGTAAAACTGACCATCCTACCAATCCTCGACTTCGGTGATGTCATTTACAAAATAGCCTCCAAAACCCTACTCAATAAATTGGATGCAGTCTATCACAGTGCCATCCGTTTTGTCACCAAAGCCCCATATACTACCCACCACTGCGACCTGTACACTCTCGTTGGCTGGCCCTCGCTTCATACTCGTCGCCAAACCCACTGGTTCCAGGTCATCTACAAGACCCTGCTAGGTAAAGTCCCCCCTTATCTCAGCTCGCTGGTCACCATAGCAACACCTACCTGTAGCACGCGCTCCAGCAGGTATATCTCTCTGGTCACCCCCAAAACCAATTCTTCCTTTGGCCGCCTCTCCTTCCAGTTCTCTGCTGCCAATGACTGGAACGAACTACAAAAATCTCTGAAACTGGAAACACTTATCTCCCTCACTAGCTTTAAGCACCAGCTGTCAGAGCAGCTCATAGATTACTGCACCTGTACATAGCCCATCTATAATTTAGCCCAAACAACTACCTCTTTACCTACTGTATTTATTTATTTATTTTGCTCCTTTGCACCCCATTATTTCTGTCTCTACTTTGCGCTTTCTTCCACTGCAAACCAACCATTCCAGTGTTTTTAGTTTTTATTTTACTTGCTGTGTTGTATTTACTTCGCCACCATGGCCTTTTTATATTTTTATTTATTTATACATATATTTGTTTGCCTTCACCTCCCTTATCTCACCTCACTTGCTCACATTGTATATAGACTTATTTTTTTTCACTGTATCATTGACTATATGTTTGTTTTACTCCATGTGTAACTATGTGTTGTTGTATGTGTCGAACTGCTTTGCTTTATCTTGGCCAGGTCGCAATTGTAAATGAGAACGTGTTCTCAACTTGCCTACCTGGTTAAATAAAGGTTAAATAAATAAAAATAAATAAAATATGGGGATGGGAATGCTGTCATTCACTCCAGGCAGGTGTTTGTCCCCCTGTGTGCTGAGGGTGTCAGGTTCCTGTCCGGTTCTGGCATTTAGGTCACCACAGACTAGTACATGTCCCTGGGCCTGGGAATGATTGATATTCCCCTCCAGGATGGAGAAGCTGTCTTCATTAAAGTCTGGGGATTTTAGTGGGGGGGTATAGGTAGCACTCAGGGGGACATTTTTCTCTGTTAAGATCATTTCCTTTTGAATTTCCAGCCAAATGTAAAATGTTCCTGTTTTGATTAATTTAATAGAGTGAGTTAGGTCTGCTCTATACCAAATTAGCATACCCCCTGAGTCCCTTCCCTGGTTCACACCTGGTAGTTTGGTGGATGGGACTACCAGCTCTCTGTAACCTAGAGAGCAACCAGTGGGTCCGTCTCCTCTATGCCATGTTTCTTGCAGGATGACAATGTCTCTATTTCTGATTTATTTGGTGATGTCCAGGTTCCTACTCTTTAGGCCAAATGCAGATGACCTCAGGCCTCGGATATTCCACGATGAGATAGTGAAGGCTTTTTGTTCCATAAAGTCTCCAATGTTGTTGTCCGTGTGATTTGGCTCTCTCTCTCTGTATTTTCCCTCGTTTTTCTCTCTCTCTCCATCTCTCTCTCTCTCTCTCTTGCTAAAGTGTTGTTATTTTCCTGACAGCATCTTAGACTTTTTTCACACCAACAGCCCACGCACATCGAGTGCCAGCAGGTCTTGCATGGCAAATCGATTCCCCCTAATGCCTCCGCGCTGCCGGCAACCCGCCCCGACAACCCCGACCATCATCTTAGCAGGCGCGACCGCTTCATGACCCAGCGTTGCTGACACACACACACACACACACACACACACACACACACACACACACACACACACACACACACACACACACACACACACACACACACACACACACACACACACACACACACACACACACACACACACACACACACACACACACACACACACACAGGCCGCCCCCACTGAAAGATGATGACAAGGAGGACAGCCAGTACCAGAGGGCACGCAATGACCCAAAGGCTAGCCGTGATGCTGAGAGCGTTAGCAACTTGTTCGGGAGCCATTTTGGGTCATAGTCCTGTATTTAAAAGAACAAGTCTAACAACATGTGGCAGCCTGTGTACCAAAGTTCCTGCTAGAGGAGAGAAAGAGGAGGCAAGCAGTTTTTGATGTATTATTGTTCCGCCTACTCACCTTGCCTTCATCCTTCGGGCTGTCACTCAGATGGACCACGGGCCCTGGATGTGCTTTAGTTGCTCTGTGAACAAGAGGAGGAGAGAGAAAATGTTTATCAGGTTATGAGCATGAGTGCAGATGTTTCAGAATGATAGTCAAGGGAGTGTGTGACTGGCTGCCATCCAGTTAACCTGAATCTATTTCCTGCATCTGCTGTACCAAATAGATAGACGCTCCAGACCACAGAGCACCAGCAGAATGTCATAGTGACCAGTGGCCTTCAGCACCCAGCACCAGAATCAACCAGACGTTCACTATTAGACATCACCATACAATGCACAAGCCCTGCGATAGACTATAGTCCTGTCCAGGGGGTGTACTCGTACATGAATCTGCCTCACACTACAGAAACAGGAGATAGGCTCCTACTCTTATGAGCTCGCACAAGCCAAGGCTCTTATGAGCTTCCGGCTCGCACAAGCCAAGGCCAGTGCAAGGCTACTTACTTACTTACTTATACAATGCACAGTGGCAGTTGACTGTGCCAGCATACTCCAGTTAAAATGTTTATGTCCTCCTGAACCCTGATCTTTTGTTTCTTGGCAACAACAGTGCCCTGGATGGTAGTCATTCCTGAGTAGAATGACTCTGAGGCAATGACATCTCTGGCAAGGTTTAAGATATTTTATTTTACCAGGCAGATCGGTTAAGAACAAATTCATATTTACAATGAAGGCCTGGAAATCGCTTGACAGCATATCGCCTGCAACCTGGCCAGTGTCTCTTTGAATAGAATAGAATAGAATAAAGACGATAAATCACATTAGGTTCATGGTTGTATTCTTTTGTCTGACAAATTATTGGTTCATAAATCACGGTCTAGGTGAAGGAAAGTGAGATTGAAACGCGCTTTCACCATGTTGATATTGCAAAGTAAAGGTTGTGTTGAATTGACTTGAGAGAAAGAAGGGACTCGGAGTCCTTACAGCTTTACAGGGTTTGAACTGGGTAGAGTTGCTTCATTGGCTACTCAGGGTTCAGCGTCTGGAGCAGCAACATTTCATTAAAACAGTGCAATGTAAACACTTCACACAACAGCCAGACAGAGAGAGACCTGGACTGGCCTGACCCTGGCTATCACCACGCTACGCTAGCCTAGGCAGAATCACAGCCTTACAGCTGCCGACTTCAGACAAAGAGAGGCAGGCAAACCCAATCAGAGGAGACTGGCCACAAATTACCACCGCTGTCGGGAAACACACAGACACCTTGTGCTCTGGCAGGTCCCAGGGAGCCATGGCAACGCTCGAACCCAGTGGGTTTGTTGTTGTCGGCTGGTGAGCTCATCTATTATAAGCCATTACAAAAACACATGTTCTCAATTCATCACAAAGACATTGTATGTGTTATTTCTGCTGATTCTTTTAGGCTTCACATCTCTATACCCTTTACATTTTCATGAAATTGCACTTCCTCAGCCTTCTTCCCTTTTAAATACACTTTGCTATCGGTTGTTGTTTGTTTGATTTCACCGTATAGGTATTGTGTTGCTGCAAAATGAATTGCCTCATGGAGGAAAGTTTTCTGAACGTGAATTCGTTCATTATGGTCCTTGAAAGTGGTTCTGTGGGAGAACACCAGACTGAGTCTCAAAGGAAAACACCCAGGTTCTCTCTCTGGAGCTCATTTCCAACAGTTTAACACCCTTAGATTTGTCTGTGTTGGGTTTGGATCTCATGGTAAAACGTGGTCACCACACCAATCTGTCTGTTCGAGTGTCCTCCTTTTCGCCGACTCATCACTCTGCACACACACACACACACACACACACACACACACACACACACACACACACACACACACACACACACACACACACACACACACACACACACACACACACACACACACACACACACACACACACACACACACACACACACACACACACACACACACAAGCTGCAAGCCTTTGGAGCTGTAGGAGCTGCACAGGGCCGGCAGGTTTAGGTTGGCTTTTCTTGGTCGGCATGGTAACGGCAGGAAGGGATGACGAGGAGCTACCAGCAGGGGAAATATCTACATCCTGTCGAGAAGATTCCACCCCGTCTGAAAAGGGCCTCGACCGTCTACGCTGAGACATTGATTATTCAACCAATACCCAGAATTCTCTTGTCACAGAGTGCACATACACAATGGGAGAATCTCAATTACATAATCCTCTCTCCTCGCCTCCTTCTCAAAACCCTTTGGAGGAGAAGGTCAGATGGGGGGGACTTTTGGGTTTCTCATTCAATGGACTTTGAGAAGGAGGCGAGGAGATAGAAGAGAGGACGCGAGGAGTATGCGATTGAGATTCCCCCCATGAGATTCCCCCCATCCAACCATGAGAGCTCAGGTGAAATGACCGTTTTTTTTAATGCTTGTTTTTCAGATGAGCACGCTTTGTCTGGCACTGAAAAGGAAAAGATAATGAAAATCATTATTTCTTCAGAGCTCACAAAGGATTAGGGTATTTTCTGTTCCTCAGCCTGCTGAGGGTGTGAATCATTTCTTTAGAGCAGGATTAGAAATGTATTGCTCCTGAAAGACACCAGACAAAGGAGACAATTATAAAATGCTGTAGGTTGCATTAGTCATTTTCCCTCTCTTTGTGGTATGTGTGTGAGTGGGGGTGGGCATGTTCTGTGATGACAAAATTAAAAGGCCGATGTGACACACCTGAAGTGGATAGGGCATGATGACGCAGTGCAGAAAGTACAGAAAGAAAAACCTGCACAAGGTACAGTACCAGTCAAACGTTTGGACACACCTACTCATTCAAGGGTTTTCTTTAATTTGTACTATTTTCAACATTTTATAATAATAGAAAAGACATCAAAACCATGAAATAACAATAATGAATGGAATCATGTAGTAGCCAAAAAAAAGTGTTAAAAAAATCAAAATCTATTTTATATTTAAGATTCTTCAAAGTAGCCACCCTTTGCCTTGAAGACAGCTTTGCACACTCTTGCCATTCTCTCAACCAGCTTCATGAGGTAATCACCTGGATTGCATTTCAATGAACAGGTGTGCCTTGTTAAAAGTGAATTTGTATAATTTATTTCCTTCTTAATGTGTTTGAGCCAATCAGTGTTGTGACAAGGTAGGGGTGGTGTACAGAAGATAGCCGTATTTGGTAAAAGACCAAGTCCATATTATGGAAAGAACAGCTCAAATAAGCAAAGAGAAACGACAAATCATTACTTTAAGACACGAAGGTCAGTCAATATGGAAAAAATCAAGAACTTTGAAAGTTTCTCAAGTGCAGTTGCAAAACCCATCAAGCGATATGACGAAACTGGCTCTCATGAGGAATGCCCCAGGAAAGGAAGACCCAGAGTTACTTCTGCTGCAGAGGATAAGTTCATTAGAGGTAACTGCGCCTCAGAAATTGCAGCCCAAATAAATGCTTAAAGTAATAGACACATCTCAACATCAACTGTTCAGAGGAGACTGTGTGAATCAGGCCTTCATGGTCGAATTTCTGCAAAGAAACCACTACTAAAGGACACCAATAATAAGAAGAGACTTACTTGGGCCAAGAAACACGAGCAATTGACATTAGACCGGTGGAAATCTGTCCTTTGGTCTGATGAGTCCAAATTTGAGATTGTTGGTTCCAACCGCCATGTCTTTGTGAGACACATAGTAAGTGAACGGATGATCTCTGCATGTGTGGTTCCCACTGTGAAGCATGGAGGAGGAGGTGTGATGGTGTGGGGGTGCTTTGCTGGTGACACTGTCATTGATTTATTTAGAATTCAAGGCTCACTTACCCAGCATGGCTACCATAGCATTCTGCAGCGATGTGCCATCGCATCTGGTTTGTGCTTAGTGGGACTATCATCTGTTTTTCAACAAGACAATGTCCCAACACACCTCCAGGCTGTGTAAGGGCTATTTGACCAAGAAGGAGAGTGATGGAGTTTTGCATCAGATGACCTGGCCTCCATAATCACCTGACCTCAACCCAATTGAGATGGTTTGGGATGAGTTGGACTGCAGAGTGAAGGAAAAGCAGCCAACAAGTGCTCAGCATATGTGGGAACTCCTTCAAGACCGTTGGAAAAGTATTCCAGGTGAAGCTGGTTGAGAGAATGCCAAGAGTGTGCAAAGCTGTCATCAAGGCAAAGGGTGGCTACTTTGAAGAATGCAAAATCTAAAATATATTTTGATTTGATTAACACTTTTTTGGTTACTACATGATTCCATATGTGTTATTTCATAGTGTAGATGTCTTCACTATTACTCTACAATGTAGAAAATTGTAAAAATAAAGAAACACCCTTGAATGAGTAGGTGTGTCCAAATGTTTGACTGGTACTGTATATGTTGTTCCTGTGCTTCAGTCATGCATAATGGACATTTTGTATTTATATAATATTTTCAGTAGAATAACTATTTCTTACTGAATACACACCAATACAGGACTATGTGTACATTAAGAGGGTAGCTGGAATCTATTCTGCAGTTCTACCAAGTATTCATACCACTTACACATCTGTATGAGATATTTTGACAGCAACTAAGCTGAGAGAAATTTGGGAAGTGCTTTACTCCACATTATCTCTATTCACCGGATGGCCTATAGTATTATAGCTGATGAGGATAGATGGTAAGTTGCCTTAACATCAACATCAAAAGTGGAGGAAACAGAGCTGGGTGAACGAGGCTCAGGTCTTTGGGACTAGGCGCTCCTGTGTCAATATTTGCTGGCCCTGCAGTAACGACAGTCCTCGATCTGTCGACGCAGAAGGGGAGAATCTCAATTGCATACTCCTTGGCTCCTCTCTCCTTGCTTCCGTCTCAAAACCCATTGGAGGAGAAGGTCAGAAGGGAACGACCTCTGTATTTCTGATCCAATGGGTTTTGAGAAGGAGGTTAGGAGAGATGACGCGAGGTGTATGCAATTAAGATTCTCCCAAGGACTCTCTCCTCTTTATCTCTCTCTCTGGAGAAAAGCCTGGTTGGTGGTGACAAGCTAATTTCCCAAAAGCCTCTGGTCCCCCAGCCAGCCAGCCAGCCAGCCAGCCAGCCAGGTTGAGTAGAATCATGGCTATTCACACTCCCTCTGCTAAAGCTGTCATTGACTCCCACCTGCCTGTGTGTCTGTGTTTTTGACAGTCAATTTATCTTGCTTGCTTTCCTCTTGGATGGACAGCAAATCCACTTATCTATCACAGGTCCACCCATTTCACACATGACCTCTCTCTCTCTCTCTCTCTCTCTCTCTCTCTCTCTCTCTCTCTCTCTCTCTCTCTCTCTCTCTCTCTCTCTCTCTCTCTCTCTCTCTCTCTCTCTCCTCTCTCTCTCTCTCTCTCTCTCTCCCTCACACACACACACACACACACACACACACACACACACACACACACACACACACACACACACACACACACACACACACACACACACACACACACTTCTGTTGTGTGCAAGTATTTTTTATGTGTATCTCTGCACAGCGACTTCAACAGACAAGATACCAAAACGTTTTTTTTATTTGCTGCGGTAACCATGTGTTCTTCTCCACTCATTTCCTGTTAGGTGTCAGGCTTTTCTCCTCTTGTGCCTCACTAGATTGACTAGTGAAAAGACTGACATGCAAGAGGACGTGAAGGGAGGAGGAGGAGGAGGTGGGAAGAAGAGGGGGAGAGGAGGGAGGAAACGTAGCATGTGTCTCTTGTTATCAGACTGGTGCCTGGGTTCCGCCCCTCAGGGATTTCTGTCTCAATTTAGGCTGCTGCCAAAACCGGCAGGCGTTAACCAGTGAGATTGCATTAGACTGATAAACTCAGGCCTAATTAGAAAATAATGGGCTCATTAAGGGAACACACAAGCCATTACTGCAGTCATTCAAAGGTATAGGAAATCAGAGACTGAATGCTCGCACAAGGAGCTATCTACAGAACAGTAAACGTTCTGAAATAACAATCTGACATCAATATGACTCATATTTGAATAGCTGATCCGTCTTTTTATCTTTTCCTCACGCCAAAGCGTCTTTGCCAAGTCTTTTTCTTTTTGTGTTCCTTTTTCATACAACACGTTGGACATTTTTGTCTTGTGAAATAGAATGAGGAGTGAGGTAAGAGCCCCTGTGTCTTCCTAATGAAGCTATGTTCCCATCAGGCTTCCCGCTTTCTTCTTTGATTTGAGGCTGTGCTTTTCTTTCCCTGGTTTTATTACACAGACACTACATCTAAAGCCTCGTAGGAAAAGACCCAGACTAGAGCATTATGGGTAGGGGGTTCTGGCCCCATCCTGGGAGCTGTGAATAAAGGACAGCAGGCACTTACTTTAAATTAGCCCTTATTGGAAAAGAGAGAGAGAGAGAGAGAGAGAGAGAGAGAGAGAGAGAGAGAGAGAGAGAGAGAGAGAGAGAGAGAGAGAGAGAGAGAGAGAGAGAGAGAGAGAGAGAGAGAGAGAGAGAGAGAGAGAGAGAGAGAGAGAGAGAGAGAGAGAGAGAGAGGATAATAGTTGTGAGTGATTGATTGCTTCCAAGGAGCCAGAATGAATTGGGTCTATTGTCTTTGCAACCCATTGGGGGAATCAGCCAGCATGCTAGTGTGATGTTTATGTGTCCGATACAACCTCTTCCTGCCAGCATTGCAGCTCTATCGAGATTAATGCAGTGTACTTGCCGTGTCTCCCACTTCTGATAATGGAAAAGCAAATTCATTTTGGATCACAAGTGCCTCACTGCTCAGTCAATACTCAGGAGGGCGGGGAGATACACACATCATGTAATGAGTGTTTTGGTACGGGCTTACACTCTTTTAGGAAAAGAGTCCTACTCAGAAAAGCTCCACTTTAAATAAGTTATGTGTGTCTTAGCACGTGTGTGTGTTGAGCTGAAAATCTGTATAATAACTTATCCTCCACCTCAATGTAAAAGGTCCAATGCAGTCGTTTTAATCTTAATATTAAATCATTTCTGTCACATCCTGATCTGTTTCACCTGTCCTTGTGATTGTCTCCACCCCCCTCCAGGTGTCGCCCATCTTCCCCATTATCCCATGTTTATTTATAGCTGTGTTCTCTGTTTGTCCGTTGCCAGTTCGTCTTGTTTGTCAAGTCAACCACCGTTTTTCAGCTTCTGCTTTCCCCAGTCTCTCTTTTTCTTGCTCCCCTGGTTTTGACCCTCGCCTGTCCTGTCTCTGAGCCCGCCTGCCCGACTACTGTGCCTGTCCTGAGCCTGCCTGCAGTCCTGTATCTTTGCCCCTATACTCTGGATTCTCGACCCCTGCCTGCCTTGACTTGTCGTTGCCTACACCTGTTGCTAAAATAAACCGTGTTAATTCAACAGTCTGCAGCTGGGTCTTACCTTGATCCCTGATACATTTCTCTGTAACAATAAATGTTAAGTAGCTTACTGTGATTGTTTTCAATTAAAATTGTCAAAAAGAAACATGGCTTCTTAGCAAAGAGTAATTTCTCAAGCAAGAATTTTGCTAGGACTGTCTTGGGAGTGGTCTGAGTCAGGAGGGGAAAAATGAAAACTTGCTGTTATTGGGGAGTTTTGGAACTCTCTTTCGTATTGGTCGATTAACTAATTTATCGCCTGATGATGTCACCAGCTAGGCCAAAACTCCCTCCTACCAAAACAGATTGAGCTCCTCACCCACCTCCGTCCTCCTCGAGCATGACTGAGAGGGAAAAAACAAACCTCATTCCTTCCTCTCTGCAGTTCATTTCCATTAGAGGCATGGTTGATGCTTTCCCTGTGAAGGAGCACAGTGTGTGTGTGTGTGTCTGTGTGTGTGTGTGTGTGTGTGTGTGTGTGTGTGTGTGTGTGTGTGTGTGTGTGTGTGTGTGTGTGTGTGTGTGTGTGTGTGTGTGTGTGTGTGTGTGTGTGTGTGTGTGTGTGTGTGTGTGTGTGTGTGTGTGTGTGTGTGTGTGTGTGTGTGTGTGTGTGTGTGTGTGTGTGTGTGTGTGTGTGTGTGTGTGACTACTCTTCATACATACTGAGTGGAAAGCAGTTCAGCACAGTCAGACAATACAGGCTTCATTGGCTCTGTTTAAACACGTTGATGAGGACGAAACATTATTGTTCAACTTTTATTGAACTACTCTTTAAAATCCACTTAACGCATGTTAAAAGTAGTCGTAGTTATTGCATGAGCACCATCTAACACTGGCATGGTGTAGTGAGCAAAGTTAGTTTGCCAAACCTTCAGCTAGGGTTAGTTGACAAATGAGTTGACGTGGCAGTGTAAGAGGTTTTAGGATAGAACAAGGGCTAGTGTTGGGCCAGTAACCGAAAGGTCGCTGGTTCAAATCTCGAGCTTACTAGGTGTTGAGGAAGGCACTCAACCCTAGTCACTCTGGATAAGACTGTCTGCTAAATGACTCAAAGGTCATATTAATGATACCAATGTCAACAACTGCTGACGACCATGTAAGGGATAATCAACGAGGGGCTATGCGTTCTCTGGAAAATAATGCACGATGTGAAAGGTATGCGCCACAACGCACAGTGGAGTGGCACCAACCTTCTGTAGAGTTGCATTATTTTCAGAGAACGCATGAAGCCCCGTGTCGGTTATCTCTCTTATACCACGGCTATAATTTACCACATTTGCAGCTAGAAATGTGTTATTTTGCCAATATAACTGTGTTCAACATCAACTGAAGTAGCTAGCAAGTTTACTAGATAGCTGTTGTAATTGCATTGGTAACTAAACAAACAGACATACTAGCTAAGCTAATCAATCCATCAGTCCTCCTAAATATTAGCTTGCTATTTTGAAAATCGAATATTGAACAATGCCAATAATGTTTTCAATTAGATTTTTGATTTCAAAGGTAGCCAAACATATGAATATTTGACAACACTGTTGGTTATTGCCATGTATTACAGATAAATGATGCACACTAGAAATGAGCCAATCAGAAACTAGTACTCGACAATGTTGTGGTATAATATGTGATAATAATTAACATACATTCCAATTAAGCAGGAGGACCCAGTGGTAGACTGCCATTGGAGCGACTGACAGACAGCCCAACCATTGAAATCCAGTCTGCTTACTTTGGCTAACACTGTCAAGTCAAGGCACAAAGCCGCCTCGGTGGATGGGACTAGAGTGAAGCGTGATTGACACTACAGTGGAGGGCATGTCAGACTAACACCCGGGGGACAAAGCATAGGTGAATGAAGCCTACAGAACAGACTTCCTGTGTGTGACAGGGAAGAGGCTCATTGGACTAGGTGTCTGAAGGCTCTGTCTGGACATGTCACTTATAATAATACATTTAGCAGATGCTTTTATCTAAAGCGACTTACAGTCATGTGTGCATACATTTCATGTAAGTATGGCCCCAGCGGGAAACAAACCCACAGACCCTTGGCATTGCAAGTGTCCCGCTATACTGACTGAGCCATACAGAACCACTTGTGTCTAATACTTAAGCAATAAGGCACAAGAGGCAGTGCTGTGTCATGAATACAGTCACAGATAAATGCCGTTGTTCGGCCCGACGCGATAGCGGCCACAGCACTGCCTCGCGGGACTTATTTCCTTCATAACATTTTTACCAACATATTAAAATAACAATGAACTACATATTTTCATTAAAAGTTATTTTGATATGTCAATTCATACAATTTAATTCTTCCACCAGATGATATAGTCCGGATAAAAATCTGGTTGTTAGCGCTTTTGATCATGTTGCTACAGACGCAACCTGGTCTTCAATTCTTTTTGAATAGTTTCTATGCAAAAGGACTGGTCCTCAGTTCTAAACTAAATCTGCTGTGCAGGCTGAATAACGTTCTTGTCACTTGCTAGATAGCTAACCCAGTCTACATTTTTGTTTGCTTTAGATTTTTCTATTGTCATTTGGATATGTTTATGATCATGATGTTGATACAGTATGTGATTTTGACTGTCTCGTCTCGTCTGGGCACCGTTCACTCTATGTATGGTACTACAGAGATCGAAATAAAAAAGTGACACATTCCTTCTGAGGTAGAACAGGCAGACAGCAAGGCTTTATTAACCCCCGTTGTACCAAACTAAATGCTAGGCTTATTTTAACCCCGCTGTACCAAACTAAATGCTAGGCTTATATTAACCCCCGTTGTACCAAACTAAATGCTAGGCTTATATTAACCCCTCTGTACCAAACTAAATGCTAGGCTCATATTAACCCCCGTTGTACCAAACTAAATGCTAGGCTCATATTAACCCCCGTTGTACCAAACTAAATGCTAGGCTTATATTAACCCCTCTGTACCAAACTAAATGCTAGGCTCATATTAACCCCCGTTGTACCAAACTAAATGCTAGGCTTATATTAACCCCCGTTGTACCAAACTAAATGCTAGGCTTATATTAACCCCGCTGTACCAAACTAAATGCGAGGCTTATATTAACCCCCGTTGTACCAAACTAAATGCTAGGCTTATATTAACCCCGCTGTACCAAACTAAATGTGAGGCTTATATTAACCCCCGTTGTACCAAACTAAATGCTAGGCTTATATTAACCCCCGTTGTACGACACTAAATGCGAGGCTTATATTAACCCCCGTTGTAACAAACTAAATGCTAGGCTTATATTAACCCCCGTTGTACCAAACTAAATGCTAGGCTTATATTAACCCCCGTTGTACCAAACTAAATGCTAGGCTTATATTAACCCCTGTTGTGCCAAACTAAATGCTAGGCTTATATTAACCCCTGTTGTACCAAACTAAATGCTAGGCTTATAATAACCCCCGTTGTACCAAACTAAATGCTAGGCTTATATTAACCCCTGTTGTACCAAACTAAATGCTAGGCTTATAATAACCCCCGTTGTACCAAACTAAATGCTAGGCTTATATTAACCCTTGTTGTACCAAACTAAATGCTAGGCTTATATTAACCCCCGTTGTACCAAACTAAATGCTAGGCTTATATTAACCCCTGTTGTACCAAACTAAATGCTAGGCTTAGATTAACCCCCGTTGTACCAAACTAAATGCTAGGCTTATATTAACCCCTGTTGTACGAAACTAAATGCTAGGCTTATATTAACCCCCGTTGTACCAAACTAAATGCTAGGCTTATATTAACCCCGCTGTACCAAACTAAATGCTAGGCTTACATTAAACCCCGTTGTACCAAACTAAATGCTAGGCTTATATTAACCCCTGTTGTACCAAACTAAATGCTAGGCTGGAAAGAAGAGGAAATATAGTGTGAGTTGAGATAAATACAAGAAATGATTGGGACAGTAACATGAACATGATATTCTTATGGAGGCACAGTGATCATTTTCAGATGGAACTGTTAGCCGGCATAGATCACGGTCACCTAATAATCCCCAGTTTACAATTGGCTCATTCATCCCCCTCCTCTCCCCTGTAACTATTCCCCAGGTCGTTGCTGCAAATGAGAACGTGTTCTCAGTCAACTTACCTGGTAAAATAACGGTAAAATAAATAAAAAAAATAAATAAATAAAAATAAATGTGTCTAATGGCCAAAATAGCACAGCTTGGAATGCTGCTCATCCAATCAGCATTCAGGATCCAAACACTACCGGTTTTATAAATTATTGTTACACTGTATGACTGTTCCTTCTGGTCAGCATACCAGGTGCTGCTTATGACGACAGCTTCAACCAGAGCCATGTACAGTTGAAGTCGGAAGTTTTTACAACTCGTTTTTCAACCACTCCACAAATTTCTTGTTAACAAACTATAGTTTGGTAAGTCGTTTAGGACATCTACTTTGCGCATGACACAAGTACTTTTTCCAACAGTTGTTTACAGACAGATTATTTCACTTATAATTCACTGTATCACAATTCCAGTCGGTCAGAAGTTGACATACACTAAGTTGACTGTGCCTTTAAACAGTTTGGAAAATTCCAGAAAAGACCATTCAAGACCTCCAAAGAACAATTGTAGACCTCCACAAGTCTGGTTCATCCTTGGGAGCAATTTCCAAAGGCCTGAAGGTACCACGTTTGTCTGTACAAACAATAGTATGCAAGTATAAACACCGTGGGACCAAGCGTCATACCGCTCAGGAAGGAGACGCATTCTGTCTCCTATGTACTTCGGTGCGAAAATTGCAAATCAATCCCAGAACAACAGCAAAGGACCTTGTGAAGATGCTGGAGGAAACAGGTACAAAGTGTCTATATCCACAGTAAAACGAGTCCTATATCGACATAACCTGAAAGGCTGCTCAGCAAGGAAGAAGCCACTGCTCCAAAACCACCATAAAAAAGCCAGACTACGGTTGCAACTGCACATGGGGACAAAGATCATACTTTTTGGAGAAATGTCCTCTGGTCTGATGAAACAAAAATAGAACTGTTTGGCCATAATGACCATTGTTATGTTTGGAGGAAAAAGGGGAGGCTTGCAAGCCGAAGAAGACCATCCCAACCGTGAAGCACGAGGGTGGCAGCATCATGTTGTGGGGGTGCTTTGCTGCAGGAGGGACTGGTGCACTTCAAAACATAGATGACATCATGAGGAATTAAAATTATGTGGATATATTGAAGCAACATCTCAAGACATCAGTAGAAAGTTAAAGCTTGGTCGCAAATGGGTCTTCCAAATGGACAATGACCCCAAGCATACTCCCAAAGTTGTGGCAAAATGGCTTAAGGACAACAAAGTCAAGGTATTGGAGTGGCCATCACAAAGCCCTGACTTGAATCCTATAGAACATTTGTGGGCAGAACTAAAAAAGCATGTGCGAGCAAGGAGGCCTACAAACCTGACTCAGTTACTGTCACGTTCTGACCATAGTTCTTGTGTGTTTTACTTGTTTTAGTGTTGGTCAGGACGTGAGCTGGGTGGGCATTCTATGTTGTGTGTCTAGTTTGTCTGTTTCTATGTTTGGCCTAATATGGTTCTCAATCAGAGGCAGGTGTTTTGTGTTGTCTCTGATTGGGAATCATATTTAGGTGGCTTGTTTTGTGTTGGGGTTTGTGGGTGGTTGTCTTCTGTCTTTGTGTTCTGCACCAGATAGGACTGTCTCGTTTTCACATTTATTGTTTTGTATTTTGTATAGTGTTCACGTTATCGTCTCTTTGTTTATTAAACATGTTGAACACTAGCCCCGCTGCATGTTGGTCCTCTCCTTCACCAACGGAAGAAAACCGTTACAGTTACACCAGCTCTGTCAGGAGGAATGGGCCACAATTCACCCAACATATTGTGGGAAGCTTGTGGAAGGCTACCCGACACGTTTGACCCAATTTAAACTTAAATTTAAAGGCAATGCTACCAAATACTAATTGAGTGTATGTGAACTTCTGACCCACTGGGAATGTGATGAAAGAAATGAAAGCTGAAATAAATCATTCTCTCTACTATTATTCTGACATTTCACATTCTTAAAATAAAGTGGTGATCCTAACTGACCTAAGACAAGGAATTTCTACTAGGTTTAAATGTCAGGAATTGTGAAAACTGAGTTTAAATGTATTTGGCTAAGGTGTATGTAAACTTCCGACTTCAACTGTATTTAGAGAGTTACTTGGGACATTGAGGTTTCTGCATTATGATGTATTTACACTACAAAATTATATGGCAGCCATGTTAGCACTCTCATTAACATTACACAGGGAATATTCAAACAATGCTATGTAACTGAATTTCTGGAATCAGAACAATTTTCAACATTTGAAAAGTTGGCCCAACTCTGTAAATATAGGTCTATGGCTTCAACTAACTAAATACCAGGTCTTCTGTGGCCCAAATTGCCTGGCTAGTCACTGTCATCATCATTATCATCATCATCATCATGATCATTATATTATCATCCACCCAACAAGACCATTGTCACTGCCGTGAACTCAGTATAGAATAGAACATTATCATCATTATGGTCATCATCATTACAACAATCCTCATAATATTATCACCCACACAACAAGAACTTCATAACAGCTCTCAACTCATCCTACAGTAGTCGTCATCATTAGGTTATCATTGATTATTGAACATTTGTGTATGTTAGATGATTCAACTCACAATTCTATGGCCTTGTTCCACATGATGACGTATCCAGACAGAACGAAGGACTCGATGTTGACGATGTGTGTATTGCCACGCTCTGTGCCCACGTACAGCCATTTACTCTGGAAGGGGAGGTGGCAAAAAGTGATCCTGAGGAGGAAAAATAAACAACATCGTTAAAATACGATAACATTTGATATAATGTTTTGGATTTGGTAGGGATTATGTTGTGTTTTCAGTTAAAATTGTAAAAAAAAAATAAGAAAAATTGCTTCTTAGCAAAGAGCATTTTCTCAAGCAAAAATGTTGCTAGGACTGTCTGGGATTGGTCTGAGTGGGGAGGGGAAAACTGAAAAACAGCTGTTATTGGCAAAGAGGTTTGGAACTCTCTTTCTTATTGGCCTATTAACTAATTGATGTCACCAGGCAGCCCAAAACTCCATCCCACCTAAACAGGCTCAAATTTCCAGCTCTTATATCCCTTTCATACTAAGATGTTTTTTCACCAACTTTACCATACCATCAAACTTTTTTTGCCTTTTCTTCATATCTGAAAGGTATTGCCAGTATGAAAGCATAAACGTTTATTTCCTCCAAACAACCTACCATACGGTAAGCGGTACTGGAGCGCCAAGTCTAGGTCCAAGAGGCTTCTAAATAGCTTTTACCCCCAAGCCATAAGACTCCTGAACAGCTAATCAAATGACTACCCAGACTATTTGCATTGCCCCCTCTTTTACACCTCTGCTACTCTCTGTTGTTATCATCTATGCATAGTCACTTTAATAACTCTACCTACATGTACATGTTACATCAACTAACCGGTGCCTCCACACATTGACTCTGCACCGGTATCCCCCAGTATATAGTCTCGCTATTGTTATTTTACTGCTGCTCTTTAATTACTTGTTACTTTTATTTCTTAATCTTATCTGTATTTTTTAAAACTGCGTTGTTGGTTAGGGGCTCGTAAGTAAACATTTCACTGTAAGGTTGTATTCAGAGCATGTGACTAATAACATTTTATTTTATTTGATCATTTCGGTAAAGTTCTGCCTACGGCTTAGTATGAAACTTGCTAAGTCGTCATTGGCACATACTATGCTGTTAAACTCTTGATGGTTGCTACGTAGCGCAAGTTTTACTATCCTTCTGGCAGTTTTAAACTTGGCATAGCCCACCACTAAGCATACACTGTTTCCTTAACCAATAATGGATGGATCCATAAATAATTACTGAGGGAATAAATAGCACAGAATGACGAAGATATTGGAATAAAGTAGGCTAATGCAATTGAAGGCATGTATCAAATCGTTACTTAGTAAAACTCCTAAAGTCATTCAATCCATGCATAGTGTTGTCAACTACCTGATCATTTCAGCACAGTTTTGATTGGGACAGCGCCACCGTGCTGCTTTGAAACAAGCGTGTGGACGAATCTTGATAAATCATTCAATGTCTGATTTCTGTTTTCACTGAATCTCCATTTGGATATTAGTTAGACTACAATTAGGCTGGGGAAATGAATGTTAGCTAAGTTAAGGTGAGTGCTGCTCATGATCATCTTGACTAGTTGATCTTGACTAGTTGATCATCTTGACTAGTTTATTATAACATTTTGCCATGTTAGGTAGTAGCCTAGGCCTACTCCCGACCAAAAGGCTGACTTGTTTGATAATCAATCAATGTGATTGTGTTTCACTGAATCTCTGTCTGTATAGGCGATTTGGTTAAATGGCTTCTGGCTGGGCAAATAAGTGGAAGTGGTATGGCTCATCGATTAGTTGGGTCATATATCACTGATCAGAAACATTTAGTATGCAATAATGTAGCCTAAATCAAGAGTTGGCCTCTTGTTTTGCTCGATCGTGTATGGCCTATGCAACTCCAAAAGCCTGCAGAGGTTGTGAAATATGAACAGGAGACTCACATGCTTTTGAAAATAGGATTGCGATTATGATGAAGATAGGTCTCTACGCCTGCTCCCAAACAAAGTGTACACAAAGTGTACATAGGACAGAGATGAACCATGGATCCCAAAAGGATGGCCTTTTTATATGGCAGTGGTTTCACGTACTTCCCCGTGTTGCTGTGTGGGAAAAAAAATATTTTATTCTGTTATATTCCATTGTATACTTACTATAAAATATATGTGTGTTGACTGTGATCGGGTAGGTGTGTCTTGTCTGTTTAATTAACAAAATAACTAACTATTGCTTTCAATTGGATGGCGCAGCCATGGCTGCACAGAACCGTAACATAGGTCTAATTAAACATTGGCCTGTTTGTAACGGAGTCCTATAAACATTGGCCTGTTTGTAAAGGAGTCCTATAAACATTGGCCTGTTTGTAACGGAGTCCTATAAACATTGGCCTGTTTGTAACGGAGTCCTATAAACATTGGCCTGTTTGTAAAGGAGTCCTATAAACATTGGCCTGTTTGTAAAGGAGTCCTATAAACATTGGCCTGTTTGTAACGGAGTCCTATAAACATTGGCCTGTTTGTAAAGGAGTCCTATAAACATTGGCCTGTTTGTAACGGAGTCCTATAAACATTGGCCTGTTTGTAAAGGAGTCTTATAAACATTGGCCTGTTTGTAAAGGAGTCCTATAAACATTGGCCTGTTTGTAAAGGAGTCCTATAAACATTGGCCTGTTTGTAAAGGAGTCCTATAAACATTGGCCTGTTTGTAACGGAGTCCTATAAACATTGGCCTGTTTGTAACGGAGTCCTATAAACATTGGCCTGTTTGTAAAGGAGTCCTATAAACATTGGCCTGTTTGTAAAGGAGTCCTATAAACATTGGCCTGTTTGTAACGGAGTCCTATAAACATTGGCCTGTTTGTAAAGGAGTCCTATAAACATTGGCCTGTTTGTAAAGGAGTCCTATAAACATTGGCCTGTTTGTAACGGAGTCCTATAAACATTGGCCTTTTTGTAACGGAGTCCTATAAACATTGGCCTGTTTGTAAAGGAGTCCTATAAACATTGGCCTGTTTGTAAAGGAGTCCTATAAACATTGGCCTGTTTGTAACGGAGTCCTATAAACATTGGCCTGTTTGTAAAGGAGTCCTATAAACATTGGCCTGTTTGTAAAGGAGTCCTATAAACATTGGCCTGTTTGTAACAGAGTCCTATAAACATTGGCCTGTTTGTAAAGGAGTCCTATAAATATTGGCCTGTTTGTAAAGGAGTCCTATAAACATTGGCCTGTTTGTAACGGAGTCTTATAAACATTGGCCTGTTTGTAACGGAGTCCTATAAACATTGGCCTGTTTGTAAAGGAGTCCTATAAACATTGGCCTGTTTGTAACGGAGTCCTATAAACATTGGCCTGTTTGTAACGGAGTCCTATAAACATTGGCCTGTTTGTAACGGAGTCCTATAAACATTGGCCAAACACGTTTCCAGGCAAAAAATACCGTAAATCCTGCGTGAAACCAGTATATCACTAAAAGGAAATTATCTCAATTTTCACACTTTCATAGTATTATTCCAACCTCATAGTGTGAAAATATATACTGTATTAAACACAGAAAATCACGTTTTTGACTGCACTGGGTTTTTAATTATTCCTCCTCCTCAACCTATTAGGCAGCAGTCATCAATAAGTCACGCATCATTACCCTGAGACAAACAGAAGCTAATCACAAGTGGTCAGTAACATTGTGATAGAAAATGCCCTGCACCTTTTGTCTCTCACTTGTTATCTCCTCTTTACTTCCTTCCCTCTCTCCCCCAACTCTCCCCTCTTTATCTCTCTGAACTATTGAGCCCAGGGCTCAAAAACACAGACAAAACCAGTTGAAAGCAATTATCATGGCAAGTGCTATCCCGTCTGCAAGCTCCATTTTTCTCTCTCTCTCTCTCACTGCCATGTGTATTTGTGTATTTCCTTATTGTTCCATTACATTGCAGTAATACGACGCATCTGATTATATGCATTACCGGCTCCATTTCGACGTGTCATTTTCTCACTTGAAAGTATGAAATAAGGGCTCTAAAGTGCGACCAATTTGGTCACATATGCAACAAAGTATTTTGCTGTGTGACCTGTTTTATTTTGGGAGCACCAGTAAAATTAAAATAACATTTAAAAAATGATAAATGAGTAATGATATTTTCCCTCAACGCTTCTCAAACAAGACAGGCTGACACCTGCAGATGCTTGCCTCCAGTTCCTGTGCCACACACCAAAACCCACCCCCCGGATCTCAAGCAGGCAGCACACAGTTCCTCCATGCTGTTTATTCTCTCAGCATGCTGTCAATTCATGCACGCAACATATTATTGCAAAACAAGAACGATGCGGCTTTCCACATTGCTTCTAAATATGAAGCCACAAGTTTTCTCTATTATACTATTAGTTTGTGTATCTTGCTCTCCGTGAAACGCAAGTTAGTTTAAGGAAGCTGGCATGTGCCTAAAATAATGCTAATCACTAATGCTAATTGCTTATTAGCTAGCTAAATTCCATTTAGCTAAATGCACTAGCTAGGGCAAAGCAAACGTTAGTGCTAACACTGGTTGCTACTACTGGTGGTTTGATTTGATTTGATGTAGATCCCCATAAGGGAAACTCATGTATTATAATATATTCCCAGGGGCGGCAAGTAGCCTGGAGGGTAGGAGCATCGGGCCAGAAATCGAAAGGTTGCTGGATCGAATCCCTGAGCTGACAAAGTTCAAATCTGTCGTTCTGCCCCTGAGCAAGGGGGCTGCCCCTGTCAAGTTGGCTGGATGTCTTTTGGGTGGTGGACAGTTTTTGATACACATAGGAAACTGTAGTGGTGCATGGGTAAAATCCCTGGGGAAGCCAGAAAAACAACAAGATTACAACATACTGTATGTGTTGTGATAACTGCGTTGTTTGCTCTATAACTTGTTACTTCATATGTGACTGTGATATATGACTAAGGCCGAGACAATAAGAAGACACAGTGGCAGTATACATTCAACCATTCTCACAAAGCCACCGCGGTTGGAACCAAAAACCTCAAATTTGGACTCATCAGACCAAAGCACAGATTTCCACCGGTCTAATGTCCATTGCTCATGTTTCTTGGCATAAGCAGGTCTCTTCTTATTATTGGTGTCCTTTAGTAGTGGTTTCTTTGCAACAATTCGACCATGATGGCCTGATTCACGCAGTCTCCTCTGAACAGTTGGTGTTGAGATGTGTCTGTGACTTGAACTCTGTGAAGCATTTATTTGGGCTGCAATTTGAGGTGCAGTTAACTCTAATGAACTTATCCTCTGTGGCGGTCCTCATGAGAGCCAGTTTCATCATAGCGCTTGATGGTTTTTGCAATTGCACTTGAAGAAACTTTCAAAGTTCTTGAAATGTTCCGTATTGACTGACCTTCATGTCTTAAAGTAATGACGGAGTGTCATTTCTCTGAGCTTATTTGAGCTGTTCTTGCCATAATATGGACTTTACCAAATAGGGCTATTATCTGTATACCAACCATACCTTGTCACAACACAACTGATTGGCTCAAACGCATTACGAAGGAAAGAAATTCCACAAATGAACTTTTAACAAGGCACACCTGTTAATTTAAATGCATTCTAGGTGACTACCTCATGAAGCTGGTTGAGACAATGGCAAGAGTGTGCAAAGCTACCATCAAGGCAAAGGGTGGCTACTTTGAAGAATCTCAAATATACCATTTTTTTTTATTTGTTTAACACTTTTTTGGTTACTACATGATTCCATATGTGTTATTTCATGGTTTTGATGTCTATTATTATTCTATAATGTAGAAAATAGTACAAATAAAGAAATACCCTTGAATGAGTAGGTGTGTCCAAACTTTTGACTGGTATTGTATGTCAATATATTAGTCTTCGGTATGGGTCAGCATGGTATTTGTGTAACGGGATGTTCTGAATTAGATAGCCTGTTCTAAAATATTTGTCTAAATGCAACTCTATTCAAATATAATTAGGTTCCCCTGGGAAACACTGACCAACACTTTGCTTCCTACCTTGTCATAACTCGTACCTGGCTTTTTCATTAATTGTCATGCCAAAGAACATCAAACATATAATTAGAATAATCATTATATTTGTATGATTCCAACAGTTGACCCAAGTGTTTTAATCTACAATATATCGCAATAGTTGGTTGAAAAAATCTTTATGAGATTGTTTGCCATACTAACTACCTGGTAGCTTTACCAGTGTATGCAAACATTTGATGGCACAGCAATAAGTACATAGGATTCATATAGGCCCAACGTAGGCTATATCTCAATAATACAAAATAAAATGCATGTTTCTGGTGCTTCTAAATGTTGTGTGGTGCTACCAATGATTTTTATTTTATTTAGAGCCCTGTGTACAAACATACTTCACTCACACATAAGGTTGTGCATAATATACTACATCAGCTGTGTAATTATTAGTCAATCAATAAACCATTGATAGCGAGTCATGCTTGGTGTTCATGTAACACGTAATATATTCAGAGGTAGGCTTCTATGTAGCGTTGCAGTCTTGCAATAAAGTCGACTAGGTGAAACGTCTGTCGATATGCCCTTGAGCAAAGGAACTTTACCCTAATTGCTCCTGTAAGTCACTCTGGATAACAGCGTCTGTTAAATGACTAAAATGTACAAATGTAAAAAATATTCAGAGGTAGTCTGCTATGTGGCGGTGGGGTCATGTAATATATTCAGAAGTAGGCTTCTATGTGGCGGTGGGGTGTTCATACAGTCATTCAGTCTGCATTAGCATCCATCATGTTTATAAGCACTATAACTAGGGAATACAGATCAACACACTAATTCTCTCCTGTCTATGCTGATTACCTCTCCAGGAGAGAGAATGAGCGGGCCCCATTCCTCGCCACCCCACTTCCACTTACCCGGGAGACGCAGGATTATTAGATAGGAGACAAATGAGATGGAAGACAATTCAAAAAGGATTTTGACCTCTTGGGTGTGCTGGGGGAGGGGAATGGTAAACCGGGAGAGGCAGGAGAGGGCGTCTGTGTTTGAGAGAATGGGGGAAGATTATATTTGACTTCACGCTTTCACCAGCTTTGCTGCAAGAAGTGTTTCAGCCACATAATCTTCATCAGACGTTTTTTTTTTAAAGATTTTGGAGTGCCGTCATTTCCCAGTGTTCTTGAACTTGGGATTTCATTTGAAGTCATTGTCATATATGGCAGAGCACCCAGCTAATAAAGCGAGATAGCACACCTGTTACCCACTCCACACGCAGGAGAGGAAGTGTGTGAGAGAACGGGGGAAGATTATATTTGACTTCACACTTTCCCGAGGATTTGCTGCCAGAAGTCTATCAGCAGCATAATCTAAAGAGGAAAGTTGAGTGAGGTTGCATGTCACAATGACATGTGTAAGTATTCTGTCAGTTCTTATAGCTGGCAAGGATAATTATTGACATCTGATTCCCAGCAGTATATGGAGAAAAACTCAGATAATGGACATCTACAAAATCAACTACTTAAATTAGCAGTTCCTCAAGGTTCAACTGTTGCCCCTTTAATATTTCTCCTGATCGTTACACAAAAGGACATTTCTTTCTAAAATGAACCCCAAGAGCCCTAATCAAAGTGAAGTTAAGTACTCCAACTTGTATAACTCACTGAGCCTTCTAACTATAAGAAAAACTATACTGAAATCAAAGCCCTTGGCTGTGGAGAAACATGACTCAGTCCCCACTCAGGCAATCAGCTGTTAGGAGGCGGCCATTTCAGACAACCCCATTAGACTCACGATGGTGCCCAGACGACCTCTTTCATTTACACACCATTTGCATAATTTAAATGTCACTGGAAATCAAGAACTTTAGGAGCGGAGAAACAGAAACAAGGGAGGGTGAGAAAATAAAAAGGTTGGCACAGGTCTCGGAGGGTGACTGTGTAATGGGGTGAAAGTCAAAGGCTTTGTTTGACTCAGACAGCTTGACGAGGCGCCGTCACCGTGGCTCATAATTATCAATCAATCAGGAGGAGGCGTGGGTTGAACTGACCGCCAGCTGGCTGGGCAGCCAAGGAGCTTCTGGGGGAACAAATATAAGTAATGAAGTAAATAGATGGAGGGAGGGAGAGATTTAATTGAAGATGTTGTTTCTCTAACCATCTCGGCCACATGCCTCATGACCTCCCATCTGTTTCTGTAACAGTCTCAGTTTCTCCCGCGGAGAGGAGAATGAGAGGAGCGGGCCATTTTGGATTACTAGTCATGGACTGATAAAGAAACTGTATGTAGCATGGGGAGATCGATCTGCCAATTTGCAAGTAGAGCGTCAAAGAGGATACAGGCTGAGTGTGTGATATTCAGGTGTCACACAAGTGATTCTGTCATATGATTCCCAGATGACTACCAGTCAACACAGGTGATCTGTGGGTATTGCAGGGGTAAAGCACTGCATCATAGGAGTGGTTACAGAGCTAACCAAGGTTTCAGTGGCTGGCTCGGGAATCACCATCCATGTCTTTGTCTATGTGTGCTAGAGGTCTTCACGGGTCCAAAAAGTTGGCCCAGGACCCGAACGGACCCAAGGACAATCAGACCTGACCGGAATGGACCCGATATGAAAAAAAAGGGTACCCGGTCTCGAACAGACCCGAGAATAATCAGACCCGAACCGGTTGGACCCGAGTGACAATATTTTTTATGTTTATCAGCCAAGTTGCTGTCCTGGTTAATGAATAGGTCTTTATACTGTATGTTGGCTAGGACTTCTATAAGTCAATAAATTCACCTTATTGGTGTAAAAATAAATATGCTGTAGGCTATGCTGTGGTCGGGTCCATTTGGGTCCACATGGCTCTTTAAGCTGTAGTTACATAGACCCGTAATCCAATGACATTCAAACAGAACAGAAGTTAGAATTTCAATCGGACTCGGGTCTCTGGTATATCGGGTCCACCTGGACCTGTGAAGACCTCTAGTGTGTGCATAACTTATGCTACTGTGGAGTGACACGTGATACCCCACAGTTATTCCAGAGGAGTAAGAGGAATAAAGATCTTTTTAAGTGATTTTGCCACCTGTGAACTCAGAAAAAATAAAATGCATATTTTGTCTCCTCTGTGTGTGTGTGTGTGTGTGTGTGTGTGTGTGTGTGTGTGTGTGTGTGTGTGTGTGTGTGTGTGTGTGTGTGTGTGTGTGTGTGTGTGTGTGTGTATGTGCTGTGTACAATCCAAACACTTAAAAAAAAATGTAACCCTTATTTAACTAGACAAGTCAGTTAAGAACAAATTCTTATTTACAATGACGGCCTACCTGGCCAAACCCGGACGACGCTGGGCCAATTGTGCACCGCCCTACAGGACTCCCAATCAAGGCCGGATGTGATGCAGCCTGGATTCAAACCAGGGACTGCAGTGATGCCGATTGCACTGAGATGCAGTGCCTTAGACCGCTGCGCCACTCGGGAGCCCAACAGACTAAACAGAATATGTCATCACAAGTAAAAACCTACTGAAAACCTGCTGTTAGCTATTTTTTTATGGAATAGACCCAGACACAGTGACGTGAAAGGACATCAATAAACGTACACACACTCCAAACACTCAGACACATTCATTGGCAAACCTTCATAAAAGCCCTACTTCAGAGCGAAAAGCTTTCATCCATGTGCATTAGGAGAGCAAAGGCTATCTCTCCTCCCAAGAGTATTGCGTCCCCTTTATTCAGCTCAGCGGTGTGAGATTCTAATTGGCTCTTGAGATGCCTGGAATTCAGTGTCTCAGCCAGGCACCGAGAAGCACAGAGAATAACTTTATACAGGATAATCTCTGGCGACCAGCGTACTTCTCGGAATCTAGGGGGTGGATCATGATCATGAATTTCTCAGATGTTGTAGGTCTGGGTGCAAGTCCCAAAAACCTTCCATTACAAAACAAACGTTAAATTAAGAAAGCTTATTCTCACAGTGTAAAATATCTCAGGAAAGTCAAGTAGAGGAGAGGAGAGGCGAGTATGAAGGGGTTGAGAGGGGAGGAGAGACAGTGACAAGCAGAGGGTAAATAGAAGCTCATTTTGTTTTGATAGAATCACTTCTTACCTCTACTTCTTAGAGATCAAAACTAAAGAAGGTAACTCCTCCAAGGCAATACTGCTGCAACAACTCTGTCACTCACCAGCCTGGTGAATAACAATGCTAGGAAATTTAATAAAGGAAATCTGAGGAAAATGCTCCCGAATTTGTACCAACACATCTCCTGTGCTACACACTGCGATAACACGCTTAATCATTGCTACTCTCCCTTCCGGGACGGCTACAAGGCCCTCCCCTACCCTCCCTTCTGCAAATCAGATCACAACTCGATGCTACAGGCAGAAACTTAAACTGGAAGCATGCATGGTAAGGACTATGCAACATTGGTCCGACCAATAAATGTTCTGGGTCGCCTCTGGGAATAGTATCAACGTATGCACCGACTTTGTGACTGGGTACATCAGGCAGTGCATAGAGTTTGTTGTTCCTACTGTGACGGTTAGAACTTATACAAACCAAAAACCCTGTATAGATGGCAGGATTCACACAAAACTGAAAGCGTGAACCACTGCATTTAATCACAGCAAGGTGACTGGGAACATGGACGTGTACAACCAAACTAGCAATTAGTGCTGATCGATTAGTGCTTTTTGAGGTCGGTTCAGTTTCAGTTTGATTATTTTAAAAATATTTACGGTTTTCTATTTAGGTTTCGATAAAAAAAAATACATTAAATGCACTATGCATTTAGTGAGTTGAATGCTGTAACAACACAGAATAAAACAATTAACAAAAGTCCCATGATGGTAGTGACTGCCCATTACTGCTTATCACTTAATAACCATAATTTATTCACATTACTCTACTTTAACAAAATATTTCAGTTGTTGTGTATATTATATTTATTTGATTTGATTACTTTATTATTTAATTCCAAGTCATAATCTCATCTCTTTAGAGCTGCTGCCTACGCTGATTGACAAAAATCACTATTTTGCAGTTCTTCAAAGAAAATAAGGCATCATTTTATTACTCCTGAATACCAAATATCAATCACTTAGATCATGTATTTTCAAGTTGAGATACTGTACCTTGCGAAGCAAGAGCTGCTCTCTATATCCCCTCACAATTACGCATTCTTCAGTCTCTTCCGTAGCAGGCGTAAAATAACACAGACCGGACAAGCAGATGTGCAATGGATTATGGTCAATGTAGTTTTCTTTTTTAGCAAAATTGACACACCACTACATTTTTTATTTTTTTTACATGTATATTCTACCCACATTTTACATACATGGCACTTTTTTTCTACAGTACTGTACATAGCAAGAATAAAGTAATGTGATATTTTGATATACATTACATCTAGGTAGATACCGTACAGCCAGGGGCGCTGCCAGGGATTTTGTGCCCCATGAAAAGATATCACATTGGGCCCCACATCCACAGGCCACAACCAACCCTGCGCAATTGCTGTAACGACACACCTCCAAAACCAAATCGACCAGTTCAAAGTTTTAAATGACTCAACCTTTGCAGGCTTGCAACTCTCGTGTAGTCCAATATTTACTGTACAATATTTACTGACAGTAAGCTGTGAAAATATAACACTGTGCAGACATGCATGCAACAGGGGCAGGGACAACTGATTTAGTATGAATAGCTTGCTAAAAGTTTGCCTGCATTGATTAAATATCAGCTAAAAGGGGAGCAAAATGTAAATACTCAGAATTTTCTGTGAAGATATTAAGTTAAAACTTCTTATGGATAGGGGGCAGCATTTTCACGTTTGGATGAAAAGCGTGCCCAGAGTAAACGGCCTGCCAGTCAGTCCCAGTTGCTAATATATGCAACTATGTAGATATATATATGCTAAAATATGCTAATTGATAAAAATAAAAATAAAATCGTTTTTTTTATAGTTTTTTAATAGTTTTTTTTATCAATTAGCATATTTAAATGTAACCATATTATTTGTTGTAATATTTGTTCTGTCTTTTCTGCAGGATGAAACTGGAATTGCAACCAGCTTTATATGGCTTGTTTTAGAAAGGGTGATATTTTGAAAAAAGTTCACTTTTCCATTAACTGAAAGTGAGAGGTTGTAATCTGGATAAAGAGAAAAAGTCAATTTTTGAACAAGGGATGAGACATTCTTACTGGAGTACCAGTTTGGGTTTAAGTATAACTTTTTTATGACTGATGTTTTTAGTGAAAGGTTTAATGCTTTAATGTTTAATAATTTTAGCTCCCTCCCGAACTCATATTCATTATATAAATGACAACAAAAAAATTGTTTGGCTTGCCATTCCAAATAAAGTGAAATATGTTTGCTCAAATAATTTAAAAGACAAATCATTTGGCGTGGGCAAGGCCGTAAGTAAATAGGTCAACTGGGATATGAGTAAAAGATTACGGCATTTTTCCACAAATAGAGAGATATTTAACTTTCCATGGTAGCAAGACTGTATCTATTTTTGCTAAATTTCTGGAGCTGCCCCTCAGTTCCCGGAGCTGCCCCTCATTTCTGTAACAATGTGTTGTAGTAAGTTCCTTTATTACTTTAGGGATATAAAAACCAAGTATGTCCACTTCACCGTCTGTCAGGTTCGTCTTCCTCCTCGTCTGAGGAGGAGTAGTTGTAAGGATCGGAGGACCAATATGCAGCGTGGTAAGTGTTCATCTTGATATTTATTAACACAGAGAACACTTAACGAAACTATACAAAAATAACAAACAACGAACGTGAAGCTAATGAATAATAGTGCTGACACAAAAACACTACACTTAGACAATCACCCACAACCCACAATGACAAAACAGGCTACCTAAATATGGTTCCCAATCAGAGACAACGACAAACACCTGCCTCTGATTGAGAACCATATCAGGCCAAACACAGAAACAGACAAACTAGACATACAACATAGAATGACCACTCAGATCACACCCTGACCAAACAAAACATAGAAACATACAAATCAAACTATAGTCAGGGCGTGACAGTACCCCCCCCCCCCCCCCCCCCCTCCCCAAGGTGCGGACTCCGGCCGCAAAACCTAAACCTATAGGGGAGGGTCTGGGTGGGCATCTATCCGCGGTGGCGGCTCTGGCGCGGGACGTGGACCCCACTCTACCATAGTCATTACCCGCTTTAGTGGCCTCTTAGGAACGGCGACCCTCGCCGCATCCCTACTAAAGGGGCAGCTCCGGACAGAGGGGCAGCTCCGGACAGAGGGGCAGCTCCGGACAGAGGGGCAGCTCCGGGAACTGAGGGGCAGCTCCGGGAACTGAGGGGCAGCTCCGGGAACTGAGGGGCAGCTCCGGACTGAGGGGCAGCTCCGGACTGAGGGGCAGCTCCGGACTGAGGGGCAGCTCCGGACTGAAGGGCAGCTCCGGACTGAGGGGCAGCTCCGGACTGAGGGGCAGCTCCGGACTGAAGGGCAGCTCCTGGCTGCTCCTGGCTGACGGACGGCTCTGGCGGCTCCTGACTGACGGACGGCTCTGGCGGCTCCTGACTGACGGACGGCTCTTGCGGCTCCTGACTGACGGACGGCTCTTGCGGCTCCTGGCTGACGGACGGCTCTGGCGGCTCCTGGCTGACGGACGGCTCTGGCGGCTCCTGACTGACGGACGGCTCTAGCGGCTCCTGACTGACGGACGGCTCTAGCGGCTCAGGACAGACGGGCGGCTCTGACGGCTCAGACGGCGCTGGACAGACGGGCGGCTCAGACGGAGCTGGACAGACGGCCGGCTCAGACGGCGCTGGACAGACGGGCGGCTCAGGCGGCGCTGGACAGACGGGCGGCTCAGGCGGCGCTGGACAGACAGGCGCACCTGTAGGGAGGAGACGGAGAGACAGCCTGGTGCGTGGGGCTGCCACAGGACCCACCAGACTGGGGAGACCTACAGGAGGCTTGGTGTTTGGAGGAGACACCTGAAGGACCGGGCTGTGGGGGAGCACTGGAGCTCTGGTACGCAGCCTTGGCACCACTCCCCAAGGCTGGATAACTACTCTAGCCCGGACCCTCCAGAGTGCAGGCACAGGTTGAACTGGGCTGTGGGTGAGCACTGGAGATCTAGTGCCTACTACGCGCACCTCTACCTTGGGCTCCACTCCCACATTCGCCCGGCACGAGCGGAGCGCAGGCATAGGACGCACTGCACCCTCCCAGCGCATACAAAGCAAACTATGGTCAGGGCGTGAGACCATTTTATTGGTAAACTACATGGTAATGTAAAAGTTATCAAGACGACTAGCTTGATTAAGCCTCTTCCATGTACAGTATATCTCACTAAGTCTGTATACAGCGGCTCATTATCGGCTCACTTTGCAAGTTGGTAGTTGTCGAATAAAACAAAGGAAAGCCATATCGAACCATTTCGTTCAGTTCATTAGATCCGTTTGCCAAATAAAAATTCGGCGTACACATTATAGGCTCGCTTATTCGCATTCCTACAATCCCTATAGAGGAAAGGCATTCATTCAGTTCATTAGATCAGAATGTCAGTAAAACGAGAGAAAGAAATGGAAAACAAGAACCATTCTTAATGTTCATTACTTGCACTTTGCTTATTTGGTGTATCATACACTGAGGATACAAAACATGGTGGACACCTGCTCTTTCTATGACATAGACTGACCAGGTGAATCCAGGTGTTAAATCCACTTCAATCAGTGGAGATGAAGGGGAGGACACAGGTTAAATAAGTATTCATAAGCTTTAATAAGACAATTGAGACATGGATTGTGTACGTGTGCCATTCAGAGGGTGAATGGGCAAAACAAAATATTGAAATGCTTTTGAACAGGGGGATTGGTAGAAGGTGCCAGGCACACCGGTTTGTTTCAAGAACTGCAAAGCTACTGTGTTTTTCACGCTCAACAGTTTCTCAATCAGCTGTCTATCGGTGTCTCTGACAAGTGTGTTATAACACCCCCATACAGGTGTTAGATCATAACAGATGTGTTATAACACCCCCCATATAGGTGTTAGATATCATCAGATGTGTTATAACACCCCAATATAGGTGTTAAAAATACAATACATTACGAATAGTATGTGGGCACCTTCTCATTGAACATCTCATTCCAAAATCATGGGCATTAATATGGAGTTTGTCCCCCCTTTGCTGCTATAACAGACTCCACTCTTCTGGGAAGACTTTCCACTAGATGCTAGAACATTGCTGCAGGGACTTGCTTCCATTCAGCCACAAGAGCATTAGTGAGGTCAGGCAATGATGGTGGGCGATTAGGCCTGGCTCGCAGTCAGTGTTCCATGGGATTGAGGTCAGGGCTCTGTGCAGGCCAGTCAAGTTTATTACACCACAGGAGGTTGGTGGCACCTTAATTGGGGAGAACGGGCTCATGGTAATGACTGGAGCGGAATAGGTGGAACGGTATCAACTACATCAAAGACATGGTTTCCAGGTGTTTGATGCCATTCCATGTGCGCCGTTCCGGCCATTATTATGAGCTGTTCTCCCCTCAGCAGCCTCCTGTGTTCCACACTAATCTCGACAAACCATTTCTGTATGGACCTCGCTGTTCCTAATGTTTTGTACACTCCGTGTATATGTAAATATACATTCCAGACTCTGATATTGCTGGTTCTGATATTTCTTCATCTCTTGTTTGTTTTTTGATATTTTTTGTATATTTTTTTGGTTTATTGCATTGCTAGATATTACTGCATTGTTGGAGTGAGAAACATAAGCAGTTTTCTGCACCTGCACTAACATCTGTTATGCAAATCTGTGTACACAACCAATAAGCTTTGATTTGATTAGATGTTGTTACTGAAATCCACACAAACAACTGAAGAGCATCTGCATGATGTGAAAATTCACTGACCAAAACACACACTGGCGTCATAACATAAGTAATCAGTGCCATCACAGAAAATGTACTATATGATGGTGATGGGAATGATCATGCCCGGACATTTTACATTTTGCAACCCATGTACTTCCCACCTGGGTGGCTAGTGGAAATCTATTAAAAACACCTTCCTTCCCCCTGCTCTGCAATTCCCCCTCGTCACACAGACTGCAGTTATCACCAGGAAAGGTAATTCAATTCCTCAGGTTTAAACGACTTTAATGGCAATTACTAGGCAAAGGTTGAGGACTGTCTGGCTCTCTGTGATATGGGAATGGAGGGAGACAGAAATAGCGAGAAAGAAAGAGTTGTCTGCCAGAGGGTTTTCCATCCCTTTAATCCTACACATGGGGTATCAGTGAGTGTTAAACATCACTCACACACAAGGGGACCGTTCGGACAGGGCTGACGAACACTACACAAAAACATTGAGCTGGAATGCCACTAAGTAAGACCGTAACTGAGCTATTGGGTTGGACGCAAAATGGCTACGACAAAGCCAGCATTTTACCTTTCTGGGGACTGTAGTGTTTGGAGATTACTGGTAGATTTGAGAGAAAAATGGCCACCCAATACAGACCAGGTGGATTATGGGTGTTGTAGTGTTCTAGGGTCTGACTCTTGGTCTAAATGTTCAACATTGGAGCCTTGAGACACACCATGACTCAAAGGAAGTTTCTCTGTCACGGCCTAAAAGGGATTAAATGTAGCATTTTAGTGGCCATTAAGGAGGCCATCACACTCGTACCCCTAAACCGTTAGCATTTTAAAGAGTGTGCACAAAGTAGCTTTATGATTTAAAGATACTGTTACCTAGATTAACATTTCAGAGGGATTTCTGGTGGATTTTCAGTGGAATCTAAAAGTGTTGTCTGTTTCTCAAGGTTTATTGATCCTGTGTGATGAGATGTGGCGGTGGTGAGCAGCTGGTTGTGACTCGATTCAAGTCCCTGCCTTCCAGAAGTGTATTTCACTTTCAGATATAACTCACTGCTGTTCAAACACAGCCATAACTCCTGTGAACATTGTGCATTATCAACAATTAACCTCATGTGTGTAAATGGAGGTTTTATACCACCTTCAATGTGACAGTTCCCTTGACCTGTTAATTGAAAACTGACATCCACTATTCTCGGTAAGTGAGATGGGTTGAATGACATACCTCTTATCTTATTATCTGCTTTCATACCGAGGGTAACCTTGAAGGAATATAAGTAGCTACCCACTGGGCACAGACGTCCTTTCAACGTCTAGTTTTGATTTACATTTGGTTGAGTTGCCAACTAATGTGAATTCAACGTGAAATCAACACAAAATGTCACCATGTCATTGGATCACGATTAATCGTAAATTCATAATTTGCTCAAACTGAGCTGTAATTGAAGATTTTTTACATAAAAATAATTACAAGAATATTGCAGTTTAGATTTTGTCTGAAGTAACGCTGAGCAAAATCAGGTAAATCGATAAACTTGTCTTGTCATCGCATTGTTGTTTTTAACTGTATAGATTATGTTTTTTTTTGTTTTTTTGTGGATTCTGAACGTTTTCAGACAGTGCAATGAAAAAATTGTGCACTAAAATTCCAAAAAGCTAACTTCAGTTTAACTGATTAACTCTAACAGCGCAGCTCTTTCCAGACACTCAATCTCATTCTAACGTAGAAGAGTAGTTAAGTGTTCAATGCATAAAATAGCTCTATATTAAAAAAAATTCAAAAAAGATAAATAGGGAGACATGGAGCGTTAACTTCTCTGTTCTTTTCACTGGACTTCTTCCAACGGTCACTGACCAACATATGAAGAAGAGAGGCATGAGTCTGCAGCAGTAACACTCAAGAATGGATGGCTCAGAAATAAGAACTAATTATTTTTAACACAATTTAATTATTATACTCAAGTAGGCTGTTACCTTTTTAGAGAATGGCATTACAGAATTTTCAATTCCATATGCGAAAACATTACTATTGGAATAAGTTAACACCACCTTTTCACGTGTGCCGAATACCCCTATTTCACCACCACATGTGAACTTGCAATTTTACATGTGAAAGTTAGATATTTGTACATGTGAAGGTTTATTACATGTGAAAATGCAAAGGAGATGTACACTAGAATGGTTTTGCAATTCCACATTTGAAGGTTTTTAACATGCGAAACCGCAACATTTCACATGTGTAACTGCATTTCACATCTGAGTTAAAAACATGTTTTTCTACTCATGTGAAAAGGTGGAGTAAACATATGAACTCTAAACATCTATTTCACATATGACAATTGTGATTTTCACATGTGAAAATGCAAATTTTATGTGTTTTTTTTGTAAGGGAACACATGCAGAAAACTTATAATGAAAGCTTTACAACACTATCATTCATACCTTCTTCTTAGATGGGGCTTCAAAGGTTAGGACGTTTTTCATTGTCACAGAAAAAATAAATATTCATGAGTCGAAATGGGAAAGACCTTCAAAATATCTTCCCAAAGGATCTCTCTGTTTCTCTCTTTTTCAAATATTCACACAGGAAGACCTTCACAACACACAAAAACAGATCCTTCCAAAGCATCCCTTTCCCTCTCTCTTCTTCAAGCACTCAAACAATATGTACAAAGTGTTTGAATTCGCTTTTTTCTGTTTCATAGCACCTGAAGATTGCCCCACAGGACAAGAGAGTCGTGAGATAGGCCAGTTAATAACACTGTAGTATCGGCTGTTTTGATCATTTCGGATGTTTTCAAACTTTGCTCCAATATTTTATTGGTGTCTGCATACAATTTACTGAAGAAAGAGAAACAAAAATAGATGGAGAGGCCAGAAAACTTTAGACATTTTCCAAAACTACAAAATATCCGATTTCAGAACAGAATAGTCTTTCACACCAATATTTTTCCTGAATTACCCCTTCATAAGCCTGTTATGGCTAGGGTAATATTGGGTGAGACGAACCAGGTTTTAATCCCTGCTAGGGTGTTACTCACTTCTGCCATTCACTACAGTATCTATGACTGATTCTTCCCTATGCCCTATCCACCTCTATTGCCTGGAAGGCTTAAGGGAAGATGAATGAACCCTTTTAGCCAGACTCTGCACAAACTCCACCATGCTCCCACATTCTGCACAGCATACACCTACACAATACATCTGTCATATTCAGGGCAGACAGGGTCATGCAGAAAATGTGTGAATGGCTCACCCAGAGCGTTTTGAAAGATGAGGAAATATTGATGTTTGCGACATTCAGCATTGTGGTGAATGCTTTTACTGAACTCTGAGTATAGTTTGGGAACTTTGACGGTGAACCTTGGGACATGTAGATTTATTCTGTCTAACTTGAATTCATTTGGGCATACTCTGGCCTTGAAGTAGAATGCATCTCATCGAGCCACGAGATGTCAAACAGAAAGGATGCATGCCTTTATGCAAGGTCCTGTGTGTGTGTGTGTGTGTGTGTGTGTGTGTGTGTGTGTGTGTGTGTGTGTGTGTGTGTGTGTGTGTGTGTGTGTGTGTGTGTGTGTGTGTGTGTGTGTGTGTGTGTGTGTGTGTGTGTGTGTGTGTGTGTGTGTGTGTGTGTGTATACGTGTGTGTATACGTGTGTGTATATGTTTGTGTGTGTGTGTTACCACACATAGAGTACTTACCTCTCCCTGTTGAATTTAAGCGAGTGCAGGATGGCTGGGCGTCTCTGGCGAAGGTTCCACAGATGTAGCGTGTCGTCTGCACATGCCGTAACCAGCGCCCCCTGAAGGTGAGACAAACAAACAGAACACAGACAGTCAGTACACTTGATTGGGGTCAATTCGAATTGAAGGCATTCAATTCAGGAAGTAAACAGTCGCTCTGGATAAGAGCGTCTGCTAAATGACTTAAATGTAAATGTAAATGTAAACAGAAATAATAACTAAATTATGGGAGAAAAAAAATGTTTTTTAATGACTTCTCAATAAACTGAAAAGTAGACAGTATTTATTTCAATTTTTTTTTTCAATTTCTGAATTTTAAATACAAATCACTTCCTGAATGAACTGCCTTCAATTTGACCCCAACCCTGGTACACTGACTCCATCATTACTATGCTGATCACTGCTATGTAAACCCATGCAATGTAAACCGTGAACTAATGAACTCTGATTCTCAAACTGTTTAACAAACTACGATCAATACATACCCCTGAGCAACTGCATATTCCTGCCAAGGAACGGTACTTATAATAACTGCAAATCAGTTTCAAAAGGTGGGAGGAAGACTGAAACCTTATGGAAAAACCACATGAATTTCAAATGTAAACATGTGATCTTGTGTGATCTCATGTGATCACATATGATTTAATGTGAAGTTAATGTGAAAACATGTGGCAACTTGTTAAGCAACATGTCACACGTGAAAGAACATGTGATAACACACAACTACACGTGACTGACAACATATGTATCAGAATATGATTTTTTGTGAAATGAATGTGCAATAAATGTGACAACATGGGAATGCAACATTTCAACATGTGATAACATGAAACTACACGTTACAACATTTGAGCACATCAGAAAACCCAGGTGTCAAATGTAATTTTGAATATTTTACTTTTAAAGACATAATTGACATTAATAACATTTAAAGAGTCAAGGTCCCCTGGATGTTTCTGTCTAGTTACGGTCAAAATATGGTAAATCTACAAGTATACTTAACAAATATATAAACGCAACATGTAAAGTGTTGGTCCCATGTTTCATTATCTGAAATAAAAGATCCCAGAAATGTTCCACATGCCAAACAAGATCATTTCTTTCAAATTCTGTGCACAAATTTGTTAGTGGGCATTTCTCCTTTGCCAAGATAATCCATCCACTTGACAGGTGTGGCATATCAAGAAGCTGATTAAACAGCATGATCATTACACAGGTGCACCTTGTGCTGGGGACAATAAAAGGTTACTCTAAAATGTGCAGTTGTCACACAACACAATGCCACAGATGTCTCTTGTTTTGAGGGAGCATGCAATTGGCATGCTGACTGCAGGAATGTCCACCAGAGCTCTTGGCAGATAATGTAATGTTAATTTCTCTACCGTAAGTCGTTTTAGAGAATTTGGAGGTACATCCAACCGGCCTCACAACCACAGACCACATATAACCACATCAGCCCAGGACTTCCACATCCAGCTTCTTCACCTACAGGATCGTCTGAGACCAGCTACTTGGACAGCTGATGAAACTGTGGGTTTGCACAACCAAATAATTTCTGCACAAACTGTCAGAACCGTCTTAGGCAAGCTCATCTGTGTGCTCGTCTTCGTCACCAGGGTCTTGACTTGACCGCAGTTCGACGGCGTAACCGTCTTCAGTTGGAAAATGCTCACCTTCGATGGCCACAGGGATGCTGGAGAAGTGTCACAACTTCCGCCGAAGTCGATGCCTCTCCTTGTTCAGGCGGTGTTCGGCGGTTGACGTCACCGGCCTTCTAGCCATCGGCGATCCATTATTAATTTTCCATTTGTTTTGTCTCATTTTCCCACACACCTGGTTCTCATTATCCCTCATTATGTGTTGTATATTTAACCCTCTGTTTCCCCCATGTCTTTGTGTGGTATTGTTTATCTGTTTAGATGTATGCGCTGGTTAGTCTGGTTGCGCTGGGTTATGTATACCCGTTTTCTATTTCGTGTTCATTGTGCCGTGTGCTTTTGGTTCGCCTGAATAAAAGGCTCCGTGTGCTACCAAATACCTGCTCTCCTTCACCTGACTCCCTTGCAGCCACTTACGCATACCTGACAAGAAGTGTGTTCTTCACCGATGAATCCCAGTTTCAACTGTACTGTACAAGGTAGATGGTGTTGTGTGGGCGAGCGGTTTGTTGATGTCAACTTTGTGAACAGAGTGACCCATAGTGGCTGTGGGGTTATGGTACAGTATGGGCAGGCATAAGCTACGGACAACAAACACAATTGCATTTTATCTATGGCAATTTCAATGCACAGAGAGACATTGACGAGATCCTGAGGCCCGGTGTCGTGCCATTCATCCACAGCCATCACCTTATGTTTCAGCATGACAATGCATTGCCCCATGTCGCAAGGATCTGTAACCAATTCCTGGAGGCTGAAAATGTCTCAATTCTTCCATGGCCTGCATACTAACCAGACATGTCATCCATTGAGCATGTTTGGGATGCTCTGGATCAACATGTATGACAGTGTGTTCCAGTTCCCAACAATATCCCACAACTTCGTGCAGCCATTAAAGGAGTGGGACAACATTCCACAGGCCACAATCAGCCTGATCAACTCTATGCGAAGGAGATGTGTTGGGTTGTATGAGGCAAATGGGTTGTATGAGGCAAATGGTGGTCACACCAGATACTGACTGGTTTTCTGATCCCGGCGCCTATTTTTATTTTTTAAAGGTATCTGTGAACAAGAGATGCATATCTCTATTCACAGTCATGTGAAATCCATAGATTTCCTTATGAACAATCAATCAATCAATCACAATCAATCAGTAAAATCTTTGAAATTGTTGCATATTGCCTTTATATTTTTGTTCAGTGTATGTTTATAGATGAATTCAGGTGTTAATGTTAAAGGACAGTATGCTGCTGTACTTAGGACTCAACCTCACAACTCAAGCTCACAACAGATTGGCAATAATACATTTCTGCACTTTGTTAAAGTTCCAGTATAAATAAATATATAAAACAACTTGAAGGTGATATTTCTATAACATTACAGTATGCTGCTACGTATATAATAATATTGTATAATTGTTTACTGTGACTACACTCGGGGCTTAAATGGGATTTGAACTCATAACCTCTTGGTTGCTACCCAATATTTTGAAAATAAGGTACCATCACTGGGCTTTGATAGGTGGTAGCAATGTACTGGTGGGTCTCATTAGCATATTTGGGGGGCGTGGTCAAATATATGTGTACAACTGTTATTGGAAGTGTTGTGGCTGTTTAAGTGTTTGATGGTTATGCTAATGCTTGTAGAGAACCTTTTCTTTGATACTGTCGTTCAGCAAACTTCATAAGAGAATGTGTCAGTAAAGATCTGAAGTGTGAAGAAGTTTATTGTGCATATTCCAGCAACTTAATGGCAACTTGTTGTCATGAAGTTACTGGAAACTAATTCTCAGTAAGTTAATGTAAAAGTCACAATAACTTAGTTAATGTTGTCTGTTCATAAACATTAAGCTTGTATACTCAGTTCTCCAGCCCTAATATACACTGACTGTACAAAACATTAGGAACACATTCCTAATAGTTGCCCCCAGAACAGCCTCAACTACTCTACAAGGTGTCGAAAGCGTTCCACAGGGATGCTGGCCCATGTTGACTCAAATGCTTCCCGCAGTTGTGTTAAGTTGGCTGAATGTCCTTTGGCTGGTGGACCATTCTTGATACACACAGGACATTTTTGAGTGTTAAAAACCCAGCCGTGTTGCAGTTCTTGACACACTCAAACCAGTGCGCCTGACACCTACTACCAAACCCCGTTCAAAGGCACTTAAATATTGTGTCTTGCCCATTCACCCTCTGAGTAGCACACATACACAATCCATGTCTCAATTGTCTCAAGGCTTAAAAATCCTTTGTTAACCTGTCTCCACCCCTTTATCTACACTGATACACTAAAGTGGATTTAACAGGTGACATCAATAAGGGATACTAGCTTTCACCTGGTCAGTCTGTCATGGAAAGAGCAAGCGTTCCCTAATTATTTGTACCCTCAGTGCATATATAAATATATACACACAGTGCATTCTGAAAGCATTCAGACCCCTTGACTTTATCCTCATTTTGATACGTTACAACCTTATTCTAAAATTGATTAAGTAATGATTTTCCCCACATCAATCGACACACAATACACCATGATGACAAAGCGAAAACAGTTTTTTTGTTGTAAATGTATTAAACGTAAAAAACATAAATACCTTATTTACATTAGTATTCAGAAACTTAACTCAGTACTTTGTTGAAGAACCTTTGGCAGTGATTACAGCCTCGAGTCTTCTTGGGTATGACGCTACCAGCTTGGCACACCTGTATTTGGGGAGTTTATCCCATTCTTCTTTGCAGATCCTCTCAAGCTCTGTCAGGTTGGATGGGGAGCATCGCTATATATATATATTTATTTATTTATCAGTGTATTAGACACCAAAGCATCAAAATATATTTAATTTTTTAGCTAGTCACCATGCAATTGTAATACTCACTTACCTAACAGATCTTCAGGTCAGTGAGTGTGATGCATTAGGTACAGTAAGTGTGAATTTCACAATAACCCACTTGTAACTAATTGACAGTAAGCTATTGAAAATTGAACATTAACTTCTCGTGAACCAGGTTCTACTGGAAAATGCACGCTAACCTAAAGCTTCTTGTCACTATAGGGGGTGCTGTTTCAACTTGGAAATTTATCGTTCCCAAATTAAACTGCCTCGTACTCAATTCTTGCTCGTACAATATGCATATTATTATTACTATTGGATAGAAAACAATCTCTAGTTTCTAAAACCGTTTGAATTATTTCTCTGAGTGAAACAGAACTCGTTTGGCAGCGAAATTCCTGACAGGTACTGCAAAATCTGAAAATGTTGACTCTGTTCTAGGATCAGTTTAAAACTCTGTATGTATCCTATGGGTCGACATGAACTGCACGCGCCTTCCCCTGGATGTCAGTAACCAATGAGAATTGGAATGGAGTTTCTAGGCAGATCTCAGACCTTATAAAAGCCCATGGCATGGGGGGTGCACTCTTTTCATTGTTCGTCATTGCGCAAAGCAGGACCTCAGCATGGCGTTCGGAAAAGATCAAGTTATCGGCCTTAGATATATCCGTCTGTGATTTAATTCGATATAGGTGTTAGAAACATCATAACGAAGTTATTTTAAACCGAGTTATATCAGTTTATGCGAGTATATTGCGATTTTCGGATTTTCCTTAGTATTGCATTTTGAAGATTTGGGCATGTCTGCGCCACATAGCTAATGTTAGCTGCTATTTCCAAAGTTGAAGAGGACGTTTTACAACCGAGCAACGATTCTTTTGGACAAAGGACAACTTGCCCAAGATTCTGATGGAAGCTCGTCCAAAAGTAAGAGCTATTTATGATGTTAATTCATATTTATGTGGAAAAATGTAAAAGGATTTGTCCGCCATTAATTTCGGCACTGGTCTGGCTGTAACGCACACTGTATGTCTAGTAACGTTAATTTGAAAAATCTAACACAGCGGTTGCATTAATAACTAATGCATCTTTCATTTGCTGTCCAACCTGTATTTTTTTGTCAAGTTTACGATTATTTATCGATTAGATTAGGTGCCTCTCCAAGATGGCGCCGGGCAGAATGCCTGCAATGTTGCTACTGATCACATTGTATAACCACGATTTGTGCTGCTAAATATGCACATTTTCGAACAAAACCTATATGCATTGTGTAATATGATGTTACAGGACTGTCATCTGATGAAGTTTATCAAGGTTAGTCAATATATCTTTTGCTGGATTGTTACGATCGCTAACCTTTGCTGCTGGTAAATGCGGTTGTGTTTCTGGCTATTGTGGTAAGCTAATATAATGCTATATTGTGTTTTCGCTGTAAAACACTTAAAACATCTGACATATTGGCTGGATTCACAAGATGTTGGGCTTTCATTTGCTGTACGCTGTGTATTTTTCAGAAATGTTCTATGATGAGTAATTAGGTATTTGACGTTGGTCTCTGTAATTATTCTGCCTGCATCGACGCTATTTCAGATTGCAGCTGCAATGTAGAACTGTGATTTATACCTGAAATATGCACATTTTTCTAACAAAACATATGCTATACAATAAATATGTTATCAGACTGTCATCTGATGAAGTTTTTTCTTGGTTAGTGACTATTTATATCTTTATTTGGTCGAATTAGTGATGGCTACCTATGCAGGAAAAAAATGGTGGAGAAAAAAAAGTTGTGTCTTTTGCTATGGTGGTTAGCTAATAGAAATACATATTGTGTCTTCCCTGTAAAACATTTAAAAAATCGGAAATGATGGCTGGATTCACAAGATCTGTATCTTTCATTTGGTGTCTTGGACTTGTGATTTCATGAACATTTTATTATATGAAAACCCTGTAGCTTTAGGCTAGGCTATGCTAGTCAGCTTTTTTGATGGGGGGATCCCGGATCCGGGTTTGTGACTCGTTAGAGGTGACAAAGATTGCATAACTAACAAAGTCAAAAGCCTTGCTCAAGCTTGTTCAACATAATGGTAAAAGCACTTAAACTGTATTTCCACTGACAGTTGGAACAAATACAATATATTTTAGACCATGCTACAAAATATGCTAATGAGCCCACACCAGCACATTTTCCCCACCTGCGTTTGTTACCAAGTGGGAAGTGGGAATTTACAACTGGGAAAAATCAGCTTGAACAACCCTCCAACTGGTAATTTCTAGTGGGAAATGCGTCTATCATCCCTGAGCTTCAACTTCTCCAACATGACATCACCGACTAAGGGAATTAGCTCAATAACTGTATTTTATCGGCAGTTAACTGGAAGGACAAAACATTATTTTAAAAAGCAATCTATTGATATGGTTTTTGAACTGTATACATTTTTGACAAGCATGATAGCTGTACTTTTAGTTTAGGGTTGACGCAGCTTGTTGGCCATTAGCCAATTGACGTTTCCCAATCGTTTCAAAGCACGTTAATGCATCCAACAGGTATTTACGACTTCACAACTGGTGAATTCCCACCATGGTTAAGAATGCAGCTTGATATTTCATATATTGGGTAGAAAGAAATTACCATTCTACTAGATTAACCACACATGTACCCTAAAAAGGTACCAACCAGAACCATGTGAGTTCCTATTTTACCTCTAAAGGTACTTTATGTGTACCTTTGACCTTGTTGTACACCAGGGAACAACACTGTACTGTAACCTTACTCTTATTTTTCAGAGTGTGTGGAGATACTGTATGCTCTTGGTAACAAACAACCATCTGGTGGGACTGCTGAGACATTAATACACTCAGACCATAAGGTTGCAAGTTCAAATCCTCAGAGTATTTATGCACACTATCAGATCTGTGCTGGCGGACAACCGCATGGTGGTTGTTTTGGCAGTGTCAGAGGTGGAATTGTATTTGAGCTGTCAAATCCACAAGCGTCTCCTGGCATTATACCAAATAACTATGTAAGTCAGTTAAGAACAAATTCTTATTTACAATGACGGCCTAGGAACAGTGGGTTAACTGCCTTGTTCAGGGGCAGAAGGACAGATTTTTACCTTGTCAGCTCAGGGATTCAATCTCGCAACCTTTCAGTTACTGGCCCAACGCTCTAACCACTAGGCTACCTCCCGCCCCAAATAAATACCCGGACTATCTGCATTGACCCTCTTTGCACTAACTCTTTTGACTCATCACATACACTTCTGCAACTGTTTATTATCTATCCTGATGCCTAGTGTGGTGGAAGAATCAGAATTAGCTCGGTAACATAGATAATTAAGATGTCTTATCTGCATAATATGCTTATATGATTGAACTGTTGAACTCTTGTTATTAGAATGTATCCCTTCGGACTCTGGTGTTGGCAGTTGCACTTCCTCCCTCATAGAGAGGGGAGAGGTCAGGCTTGTCTATCACATGTCCCTGTTGCTATGCAGAATATCAGAAAGAGAAGAGGACAGGAGAGAACATTGTCTTTACATTTTTTACATTTAAGTCATTTAGCAGACGCTCTTATCCAGAGCGACTTACAAATTGGTGCATTCACCTTATGACATCCAGTGGAACAGCCACTTTACAATAGTGCATCTAAATCTTTTAAGGGGGGGGGGGGGTGAGAAGGATTACTTTATCCTCATATGTGGATATTTATCTTTACCTATTACAAACCATGTGGGGAACCAATTACTTGTCTCCACAATGTCTGTGCGCCAGTCACTCCCTCCTTCGGCCTTGGGGGAGATAAGGTCTGAGACAGGATGTGTGGGATAGTGTCTGGAATAATTGTATGTCATCTTTTGTGTTGCACCTATCCTGGGATAGTGTATCTTAGAGGCTCCCTCCCCTCAGTGTGCTCGTCCAGGCGTGTGGTCAAGGACATGGGTTTTACTAGAGATAAGGGTATCTGGAGTTGACAATTGATTTATGCTATAGAATGAGTTGGTGTTTCTGTACTGTGAAGTACCAGGGACGGGCAGGGCCGTGTCTTAGGGGCCAAACTCTGTACAATAAGAACAGTCTTCATAGCAAATGCTATCTGGCTGGGGGATACTAATTTCTCATATATCAAATCCTAACCTTGTGATCCATTCCACACATCTGTTGTTTGTCATTTAGACTAAAGGGGTGTATCTTTGCTATAAAAGGTGTTTGTATTCTTTGTCTCAGGGCTCTCAACGAATCATCTAAGTGTGGTTTGTCGAACAGCCATCGTTGTTGCAGAGCACTCACATCATTCACTTCTGTCTGTGGTGTGACCTGCTTTCCTTATTAATAAGTGAATACAAATTTAGTTTAAGCATAACTCTGACTTGTGTGATAAGTTTGTCTCTCTTCATTTGATAACAAAGAAATTAACCACCGTAACTTTACCCTTACCTATATGTACATATCTACCTCAATTACCTCGTACTTCTGCACATCGACTCGGTACTGGTACCCCGTGTGTACTCACTGTGTATTTATTCCTTGTGTTATAATTTTTGCATTTTTTTCCCTCTGCATTGTGTTTCACTGTTAGTCTACACCTGTTTTTTTACTAAGCATGTGACAAACACAATTGTATTTAATTTTATTTACCTGAAGTGGAAATTGCCTTTGGCTTTATGGAGCCTCATTAAGTGAAATCCCATGCAGCCTTGTATACAAGTTCGAACATTGGTTTGTTATATGTAATCTACACCTCAATAAGGCTGATAGAAATCCTCTAACGCGAGTAGGACGATGTGGATTCATGACAATGACTAAACGATTAGCCGCTCACCGATTTGACAGCTCTCACGTCCCTGCTACACTACAGCCATCGGGCATCCGGCATTGCCATCCGCCACCAGCCATTGAGGGAACGCTTCCTCTGAAGTCAATGCAAGCTGCTATACTGTCCATGTTGCGACATGTCCAATGGCAGCGTCCAAGCTCAACAATTGTTGACATGCGCTTTCATTCTATTTTGTGAATGGAAATAATGAGAAAAAAAAAGATTTCAGTTGTTTTTCTGGTGTAGCAAGTACAACGTCACATTAAACTCCAGCTATGCGGGTGTCGGCTATTGCATGTTTATGCTTGATCTGATTGAATCTAGGCCTTAATGTCAAGTGTCCCAAAGCACTGCTACTTTTTATTTGGTGGTGTCTGTCACGCCCTGGCCTTAGTATTCTTTGTTTTCTTTATTATTTTAGTTAGGTCAGGGTGTGACATGGGGAATGTTTGTGTTTTTGTCTCGTCTTGGGTGGTTATATGGTAAAGGGGGTGTTGGGTTTAGTGTATGGGGTTGTGTTTAGTGAATGTGTCTAGGTATGTCTATGGTTGCCTGAGTGGTTCTCAATCAGAGACAGCTGTCTTTCATTTGTCTCTGATTGGGAGCCATATTTAAGGCAGCCATAGGCATTATGCGTTTGTGGGTAATTGTCTATGTCATTGTGTAGTGGTCAGTGTCAGCACCATTTGTTTATATAGCTTCACGGTCGTCAGTTTGTTGTTTCGTTCGTTGTTCGTCTCTCTAATAAAAGAGAATGTATTTTTCACACGCTGCGTTTTGGTCCTCTCTTCCAAGTCAAGACGATCGTGACAGAGTCAGATATTCGCACAATTATTGACTTGATTCCGGGTAACTTTTAGTAAAGTGCAGAAATGCATTCTTGCTATTAAATCTGTGGCAATTTCTGTCATGGCCACAGGCCTGGTGGCAAATCAGCAAATTCAGGTTGCTGTTATTTAAGAGGCTGTCATTTAAAATCTCAGGTGTGGTTGTGTCCCAAGTGTGATAACCAATGAGGAGGTCAATTCCATTTAAGTTCCAGTCAGTTCAGAAAGTAAACCAAATGTTCCGGTATTGAAATTATTAGAATTTGAATTTCTGTGTACTACTTCCTGAATACAATTTGTTGTATATTTATTGAGAAAAAAAATACAGTTCAGCTGTAGAAATACATTAAAAGGAGTTTCCACTATTTTCACAGCAAATCAGTAGCTGGTAACTTACCATTAACAAAATACAGGAAACGTTTGTAATAGCTTGTGCAATAAGCGCATCTAAGTGCAATTGAAAGCGAGGATTTTTCATGTGGAAAATCACATGACAACGTGTTTTTGGAACACTTCACGTGACATTTCCCATGTGAAAACATGTGTTTTTCGAACACTTCACATATGACATTTCACACGTGAAAACGTGTTTTGGAACACTTCAAATGTGAAATTGTGTCGTTGTCTAATGTTGGTTGGGCATATTATTCTGTTTTGATGTTACTCCTGAATCACTATGATGAATACAGTATAACAGTATTTTCTTAAGAATAATGAATTAACAAAACTGAGATTTACTTTGAGGTCCTAAGTGTAGGAATACAGGTGAAATCAGTTAATGACACAAACATGGTGGCGTTGCAGGAAGATTGTAATGCTGTGACCCAAGAGGTTGTGAGGTCAAATCCCAGGTAAGGACATGTTGAATAATAAACACTGAATAAATATGCATACACAATGTATTCATGTATGTTAAAGTGTGTCAAATATAAGTTGAAAACACTGTATGCTAAACGCGCTGTGTATGTACAGTTGATTAGTAGATTACATACAGTAGATTACATACACTTTAGCCAAATACATTTAAACTCAGTTTTTCACAATTCCTGACATTTAATCCCTTGTTTTAGGTCAGTTAGGATCACCACTTTATTTTAAGAATGTGAAATGTCAGAATAATAGTAGAAAGAATGATTTATTTCAGCTTTTATTTCTTTCATCACACTCCCAGGGGGTGAGAAGTTCACATACACTCAATTAGTATTTGGTAGCATTGCCTTTAAATTGTTTAACTTGGGTCAAACGTTTTAGGTAGCCTTCCACAAGCTTCACACAAAAAGTTGGGTGAATTTTGCCCATTCCTCCTGACAGAGCTGTGTGTTTTGTAGGCCTCCTTGCTCACACACGCTTTTTCAGTTCTGCCCACACATTTTCTATAGGATTGAGGTCAGGGCTTTGTGATGGCCACTCCAATACCTTGACTTTGTTGTCCTTAAGCCATTTTGCCACAACTTTGGAAGTTTGCTTGGGGTCATTGTCCATTTGGTAGAACCATTTGCGACCAAGCTTTAACTTCCTGACTGATGTCTTGAGATGTTGCTTCAATATATCCACATAATTTTCCTGCCTCATGATGCCATCTATTTTTTGAAGTGCACCAGTCCCTCCTGCAGCAAAGCACCCCCACAACATGATGCTGCCACTCCCGTGCTTCACGGCTGGTATGGTGTCCTTCGGCTTGCAAGCCTCCCCCTTTTTCCTCCAAACATAACAATGGTCATTATGACAAAACAGTTCTATTTTTGTTTCGTCAGACCAAAGGACATTTCTCCAAAAAGAACGATCTTTGTCCCCATGTGCAATTGCAAACCGTAGTTTGGCTTTTTTATGGCAGTTTTGGAGCAGTGGCTTCTTCCTTGCTGAGCGGCCTTTAAGTTTTTGTCGAGATAGGACTCGTTTTACTGTGGATATAGAATACTTTTGTACCTGTTTCCTCCAGCATCTTCACAAGGTCCTTTGCTGTTGTTCTGGGATTTATTCGCACTTTTCAAAACCAAAGTACGTTCATCTCAAGGAGGCAGAATGCGTCTCCTTCCTGAGCGATATGACGGCTGCTTGGTCCCATGGTGTTTATACTTGCGTACTGTTGTTTGTACAGATGAACGTGGTACCTTCAGGCGTTTGGAAATTGCTCCCAAGGATGAACCATACTTGTGGAGGTCTACCATTTTTTTTTTGAGGTCTTGGCTGATTTCATTTGATTTTCCCATGATGTCAAGCAAAGAGGCACTGAGTTTGAAGGTACAGTGGGGCAAAAAAGTATTTAGTCAGCCACCAATTGTGCAAGTTCTCCCACTTAAAAAGATGAGAGAGGCCTGTAATTTTCATTATAGGTACACTTCAACTATGACAGACAAAATTAGAAAAAAAATCCAGAAAATCACATTGTAGGATTTTTAATGAATTTATATGCAAATTATGGTGGAAAATAAGTATTTGGTCAATAACAAAAGTTTATCTGAATATTTTGTTATATACCCTTTGTTGGCAATGACAGAGGTCAAACGTTTTCTGTAATTCTTCACAAGGTTTTCACACACTGTTGCTGGTATTTTGGCCCATTCCTCCATGCAGATCTCCTCTAGAGCAGTGATGTTTTAGGGCTGTTGCTGGGCAACACGGACTTTCAACTCCCTCCAAAGATTTTCTATGGGGTTGAGATCTGGAGACTGGCTAGGCCACTCCAGGACCTTGAAATGCTTCTTACGAAGCCACTCCTTCGTTGCCCGGGTGGTGTGTTTGGGATCATTGTCATGCTGAAAGACCCAGCCACGTTTCATCTTCAATGCCCTTGCTGATGGAAGGAGGTTTTCACTCAAAATCTCACGATACATGGCCCCATTCATTCTGTCCTTTACACGGATCAGTCGTCCTGGTCCCTTTGCAGAAAAACAGCCCCAAAGCATGATGTTTCCACCCCCATGCTTCACAGTAGGTATGGTGTTCTTTGGATGCAACTCAGCATTCTTTGTCCTCCAAACACGACGAGTTGAGTTTTTACCCAAAAAGTTATATTTTGGTTTCATCTGACCATATGACATTCTCCCAATCTTCTTCTGGATCATCCAAATGCTCTCTAGCAAACTTCAGACGGGCCTGGACATGTACTGGCTTAAGCAGGGGGACACGTCTGGCACTGCAGGATTTGAGTCCCTGGCGGCGTAGTGTGTTACTGTTGGTAGGCTTTGTTACTTTGGTCCCAGCTCTCTGCAGGTCATTCACTAGGTCCCCCCGTGTGGTTCTGGGATTTTTTCTCACCGTTCTTGTGATCATTTTGACCCCACGGGGTGAGATCTTGCGTGGAGCCCCAGATCGAGGGAGATTATCAGTGGTCTTGTATGTCTTCCATTTCCTAATAATTGCTCCCACAGTTGATTTCTTCAAACCAAGCTGCTTACCTATTGCAGATTCAGTCTTCCCAGCCTGGTGCAGGTCTACAATTTGTTTCTGGTGTCCTTTGACAGCTCTTTGGTCTTGGCCATAGTGGAGTTTAGAGTGTGACTGTTTGAGGTTGTGGACAGGTGTCTTTTATACTGATAACAAGTTCAAACAGGTGCCATTAATACAGGTAACGAGTGGAGGACAGAGGAGCCTCTTAAAGAAGAAGTTACAGGTCTGTGAGAGCCAGAAATCTTGCTTGTTTGTAGGTGACCAAATACTTATTTTCCACCATAATTTGCAAATAAATTCATAAAAAATCCTACAATGTGATTTTCTGGATTTTTTTTCCTCATTTTGTCTGTCATAGTTGAAGTGTGCCTATGATGAAAATTACAGGCCTCGCTCATCTTTTTAAGTGGGAGAACTTGCACAATTGGTGGCTGACTAAATACTTTTTTGCCCCACTGTATGTCTTGAAATACACGCACAGGTACACCTCCAATTGACTCAAATGATGTCAATTAGCCTATCAGAAGCTTCTAAAGCCATGACATAATTTTCTGGAATTTTCCAAGCTGTTTAAAGGCACAGTCAACTTAGTGTATGTAAACTTCTGACCCACTGGAATTATGATACAGTGAATTATAAGTGAAATAATCTGTCTGTTAACAATTGTTGGAAAAATTACTTGTGTCATGCACAAAGTAGATGTCCTAACCAACTTGCCAAAACTATAGTTTGTTAACAAGAAATTTGTGGAGTGGTTGAAAAACGAGTTTTAATGACTCCAACCTAAGTGTATGTAAACTTCTGACTTCAACTGTACCATAACAACTCATTTTTTCTTGCAGGGCATCACCTGTGAAGTCTCGGAAATGTGAATCCACATGTGAAAGTTATGTGATCACGTGAAAATCCACATGTTAAGTGTTCCAAAAACACATGGTTTTACATGATTTCACATGTGGAAATGTCACGTGAAATCATGTGATCTTTCCATAAAGGAAGTGGAGAAAGAGAGAGATCTCTTCTTCTAGCCATGGTAGCCAAAAAAATGGGCAACTGTGCATTTTAATACATGACCCGAAGCATGATGAGATGTTAATTGCTTAATTAACTCAGGAACCGCAGCTGTGTGGAACCACCTGCTTTCAATTTCAATTTGAATCCCTCATTTACCCAAGTGTTTCCTTTATTTTGGCAGTTCCCTGTATGTGTGTGGGTGTGAATATGCATTGTAAAGCGTATGTGTCTGTATGTGTGAATGCATGTGTTGACAGTAAGCCTAATCAGCGGTCATGCCCAAGTACAGCGAGCAGACACCATCAGAATGCATCTGTATAAGTCTCTGGAGACAGGAGCTGCATGTGCAGAAACATACAGGTGAGAAATGAGGTCCCAAGACACAGAGACTGACATTTATTACTTGGAAATGCAGGCCTATGACACAGAGAATCATTATTTGTGAGTCTACAACGTGTACACACACACGGACAAACCAACAATCGCACACAGGCAGCGCACACACACACACACAGATATTGGGGCCATAGTTCAGACCTGTGAAATTGAGTGAACAGGACACCATTTTTTTATTTTTTTATTTTTTTACCTTTATTTAACTAGGCAAGTCAGTTAAGAACAAATTCTTATTTTCAATGACGGCCTAGGAACAGTGGGTTAACTGCCTGTTCAGGGGCAGAACGACAGATTTGTACCTTGTCAGCTCGGGGATTTGAACCGAGCAATGACTTGGTCCCAAATGGCACCCTATTCCCCATGTAGTACATTAGGCTGCCATTTGGGATGCAGAAATGAGAACTGAGAGGAGAGGGGTCTCTCCCTTACTCGCTGTCATTTTTTACTGAGGGGATGTTGAATGAGGTGTTGAATCAGACTTGTTCCTATATCCCTGTGGATGTATGTGTCTGAAATAGCATTAACATACTCTGTAGTAAACGATCACCTGAATATGGTGGATGTTTAAAAAAAAAATGCATTTAATGTCTGAGAAACATATTGTAAAGAGAGTCAAGGAACTACAGAGTTCCAGGAGGCTGTCCAACAGGATGTATAGTGTCATTTTTATGAAATAAGTCATCTCTTGTAAACAGACGCACGTAACATAAATGGTAGTAATGTCTGTCAACAGACTGTGGATTTGTGACGACTAATGAGGAATTTTGTTCCGGTATGCTGATTTTCCGTCAATGATCATTTGGACAAAGCACGATCTCACAGGTGCCCACATCTTTCGAATTCCGTTTACGTTTAGGGGGTGGAGACTTCACAAGTCATGTTAGTATCTTTCTCTTAACATCTCCCCTCAGAATTGAACTGAGCATCTGACACAATTATGCAAGATTATGAAATACATTTAATTTCTTTCCTCTCTGTGTGAAGGGGGATTATGAGTGAGTGATTACATGAATTCCCAGTACGGTGCAGTAACTGGTGCTGGGGGAAGGCTGCGGGGAGGATGGGACCCAGGGGAACCACGGGGGGATTAGCTCCAGATTAAGGGCTCAATCATGGGAGGAAATTACTCCACATCTCATAGAACATCATATCCCCATGGAACATGCATACAGGCACTATTCCACTGAGATTCCCATCTGGGTAAACATCTTTTCATGAATGTCTTCAGTTGTAGTGTGTGTGTGTGTGTGTGTGTGTGTGTGTGTGTGTGTGTGTGTGTGTGTGTGTGTGTGTGTGTGTGTGTGTGTGTGTGTGTGTGTGTGTGTGTGTGTGTGTGTGTGTGTGTGTGTGTGTGTGTGTGTGTGTGTGTGTGTGTGTGTGTGTGCGCGTCTTCCATATGCATGTATATCTCCCTGTTTTCAATGTCAGGTACATCATGTTCTACCCAATTAGCTGAAGCGTTAGTTTGAGGTGCTCTGGTTTGGAATATCAATGATTTTCACATTTTGGAGCTAAGTGAAAGTAAGTGTTCTTCTAACTAAGCAGTATACTCTTAGAAAGCAGCAGATACCCATAGACTCCCAGTCATTACGCTAACGCTAGTTAGTATCGTCTCAGGAAACTACCTCCAACTTCCTTCATACCGGACACAGAGACATAATGATATCCACGAGTTCATCTGACTCAGGAGAAGTAGATAAAGGGGCCCCATTGCCAAAATCCTGTAGTATCCCTTTAAATGTGAGAGCTCAACCTTTGCTGTGTATCTTCCTGGTTCCTCCTCCATCTCAGTTAAAAACATGGCAGCTACTTCATAACACCATATTAGCATATGAGGGATAGGAGGTTGGTATAAACCACAATAAATTAATCTCCACAAAATAATTAAGCAGCCTGGAAAATAATGAACGATATAATTGCTTGTGTTTTTCCACCCTCTGTCTGTTTTGGTGTCAGTGAACCCTTATCCTGTTTCAGTGAGCTCTGGTTGTGTTGGCTGGCTAATAGCATTAACTTGGATATGCTCAACTAATCCATGTCAAATTTGACTGATGGAGTACACAGCGATGATTAGCTAGCACCTTCAGGAGATTAAGAGATCTGATATTGCCCTTCATTCTGTTTGCTTCCCTGCCTCTCTCACGTTCTCTCACCCTCTCACTTTCTCTCACTCTCTCACAATCAAATCAAATCCATATCAAAGTTTACCATATGTTATAGCGGGTGCAGAAAAATGCTTATGTTACTTGCTCCTAACAATGCAGTAAAATGTCAAGCAAGTACACAAATAATAAAAAAGTATAAATAAAAAATATATAAATCTTGAAATGTCAGAACGAATCCAAGTAATCCAAATGCAATCTATGCCTATATACACCTCTCTCTCTTTCTTTCTGTCCTCAGTTGTTCGCTCTCAAACTTCCTCTGTGTCTAGCAGGGTGGTAATCCTTTGTGTGCGCTTGTCAATCACGATCCCGTCACCCAGGCTAGTAGACAGAAGGGAGACAGCGCGCTTATTGTGTTTACAGAAACATGCTCTCTGTCGCCTTTCTTCAAAGACATGCAACAGAGCGCAGGAACGAAACGAGGATGCTATTAGTTGCAAGGAGGATGGGGTCGATAAAGGGGAGGAGAGCAGCGATTAATGAACCGTAGGTTCAGAGATACTGTGTAAAGTCATAAATAGCACTCACCTCATTTATACCATATTGTTAGAGAGGACTGCATTTGTATGTGTTCAGGTAAAACCAAGCCATAAAACTGTCTGCCATTAGCTGTTTGCACATTCATCCATATAATGCCTGTTCTGCTCCTCTAAAATGTCATTAGTTCCTGGTCAGAAGTTAATATCCTTGATCTCCCCAGGTGGCTGTTTACCTGGATGCTCTGCTTCACTTGGCTCCTCTAGACCACTCTACTCTGCTCCAGCTCCCCCTGAAATCCAACAGTCTGGTCTACAGATGCCCTGACAACCTCTCTTACAGTACTATCCATATTAAAAAGAACTATTCTAATAATATATGCCATTTAGCAGACACTTTTATCCAAAGCAACTTCAGTCATGCACTTCACATATGGGTGATCTTGGGAATCAAAGCCACTATCCTGGCATAGGAAACGCTATGCTTTACCAACTGAGCTACAGAGGACTGCTCCGCCGAGCCCATTTACTAATCAGATGTATAATTCATGGAACAAATCATTCACATTAGCAAACAAACAATCTAATTAGCCTTTAGTCGCACTCTGACATAAAGAACAAGCATTTGTCCTCTGGAGTGAATAAGTCCAGCTTTATGGGATCAAACCTGAACAGGGACACTGTGGCTATAATTATGAGAGGTGACCCAATGCAAAGCTGAATGACAATAAAGGTGAATGACAGCAGAGGTGAATGACAGCAGGGCTCTGGCATGCAACAAATCAGGGCAATAACAAGGGCATGGGCATATTAATAAAGAGTGAAAACAATATCCATGTTTGTCCACTACACCAATAATACAGCATCCCCAAGTACCCTGACCCAGTGTCTGTGTTCGCTGAGAGCTGTATTTGAATGTAAAGTAGCTGGGCTCTCATTAGCCAGAGGCTTATTATTGACTGGGTGTGTGAGGGAGGCAGAGGCATGCAGGTCAGGAGTGGCCCTCCAGGGCCCCAGCAGCTAATCAGCCTGTTGAATGTCAAGGGGAGGCTAGCTGGGCTGTATGTGTGTCTAACATCAGTATTCCATACTAAACAACCCACACACCACCGCATCAGAGCCATCAGAACTGTGTCAAGATCAGTGCTGTGAGTCACTGGAGGATAAGAGAGGTCAGTGTTTTTCCCTGAGAGCGTAGAATATAATAATATAAGCCATTTAGCAGAAGCTTTTATCCGAAGCAACTTACAGTCATGTGTGCATATATTTGAAGCATGCTTGGCCCCAGGAATCGAACCCACAATAATGGCGTTGCAAGGGCCATGCTCTGCCAACTGAGCCACACAAGAGCGCAGTGTGAGAGTTTGAGTCAGAGAGAGACAGAGAAAATAAATGTCCATATCCTGTATTTGTGTACATGTCTGTGTCAACAGGTACAGTGCCTTCAGAAAATATTCACACCCCTTGACTTTTTCCACATTTTGTTGTGTTACAACCTGAATTTAAAATGGATTACATTTAGATTTTGTGTCACTGGCCTACACACAATACCCCATAATGTCAAAGTGGAAATATGTTTTTAGAAATGTCTACAAATTAATAAAAAAATGAAAAGCTGAAATGTCTTGAGTCAATAAGTATTCAACCCCTTTGTTATGACAAGCCTAAATAAGTTCAGGAGTACAAATGTGCTTAACAAGTCACATAATAAGTTGCATGGACTCTGTGTTCAATAATTGTGTCTAACATGATTTTGAATGACTACCTCATCTCTGTACCCTACACATACAATTATCTGTAAGGTCTCTTCAGTTGCGCAATGAATCTCAAACACAGGTCCAACCACAAAGACAAGGAAGGTTTTCCAATGCCTCGTAAAGAAATGCACCTATTGGTAGATGGGGAGGAAAAAGCATACATTGAAAATCCCTTTCAACATGGTGAAGTTATGTATTACACTTTGGATGGTGTATCAACACACCCAGTAACTACAAAGATACAGACATCCAGAAACCACTCAGGGTATTTCACCATGAGGCCAATAGTGACTTTATAACAGTTAGAGTTTAATGGCTATTATAGCAGAAAACAGAGGATGGATCAACAACATTGTAGTTACTCCAGAATACTAACCTAAATGACATAGTGAAACAAAGGAAGCCTGTACAGAATACAAATATTCCAAAACATGCATCCTGTTTGCAATAAGGCACTTAAGTAAAACTTCAAAAAATGTGGCAGAAAATGAACTTTATGTCCGGAATACAAAGCGTTATGTTTGGGGCGAATCCAACACAGCACATCAATGAGTACCACTCTTAATATTTTCAAGCATGGTGGTGGCTGCATCAGGTTATGGGTGTGCTTGTCATTGGCAAGGACTAGGGAGTTTTTTGGGGATGAAAATAAATGGAATAGAGCTAAGCACAGGCAAAGTCCTAGAGGAAAACCTGGCTCTGTCTGCTTTCCAACAGACTATGGGTGTCACGCCCTGACCTTAGAGAGCCTTTTTATTTCTCTATTTGGTTAGGTCAGGGTGTGATTTGGGTGGGCATTCTAGTTTGTATATTTCTTTGTTGGCCGGGTATGGTTCCGAATCAGAGGCAGCTGTCTATCATTGTCTCTGATTGGGGATCATACTTAGGCAGCCCTTTTTCCCACCTTCAGTTGTGGGATCTTGTTTTTGCACAGTTGCTGTTAGCCCTGCAGTACTTTACGTTCATTTATAATTTGTTGTTTTTTGGTGTCATTTTTAATAAAAGAAAAATGTATGCCTACCACGCTGCACCTTGGTCTCATTCTAACGACGGACGTAACAATGGGAGACAAGTTCACCTTTCAGCAGAACAATAGCCTAAAACACCTGGCCAAATATACACTAGAGTTGCTTACCAAGATGACATTCAATGTTCCTGAGTGGCCTAGTTACAGTTTTGACTTAAATTGACTTGAGAATCTATGGCAAGACATGAAAATGGCTGTCTAGCAATGATCAACAACCAACTTGACAAAGCTTGAAGAGTTTTAAAAATATTGTACAATCCAGGTGTGCAAAGCTTTTAAAGACTCACAGCTGTAATCGCGCCAAACCTAATTATTGTATTGACCCAGGGGTGTGAATACTTATGTAAATGAGATATTTCTGTATTTAAATGAGATATCTCTGTGTTTTCAACTTGTCATTATGGGGTATTGTGTGTAGATGGGTGAGAGGAAATATATATTTAATCCATTTTGAATTCAGGCTGTAACACAACACGTTTAATAAGTCAAGGGGTATGAATACTTTCTAAAGGGACTGTATTTGTGTACATGTCTGTGTCAATGTACGGTACACAGTATTACCTGTGTGGAACTAGTATATACATACGAGGAAATGTGATTATCAGACATTGATTTGATGTGTGGAGTATACAGTACATCAGAATTTTTTTACATTGGTTTTGAATAAAACATTCTACTCTGCTTTCGGTAGTTGTGTTTGTTTTCATCAGTACACTAAACTATGGGGGTTTCGAAATAATTTCACTATTCGATTAGCATCATTAATATTTGACGGATATTCGAAATACTTGTGTATTTTTTGTTACTTACGTTTTTAATCTGATCACTGCTGTGTAAGGGAGAGAGGCTGGAGCTCTATTGCTAAACTAGCTAGGCTTTGAGGCCACATGCTGCACTTTCTCCCCAACCCCATTCAGATTAAACAACAGCCTATCTGTTGGTAGCCAATAAAACTCAACTCTACGATTGACGGTGGAGTTGAGAAGCGACTAGTGTGGGCGGACTGTAGCTCGTAAATCGTGGTGTTGAGTTTAGTCATCTAACCCGTTGGTTGCTCGATGTAGCCTAATCCTTTTTTTTTTCCCTAACTTTTAATTCTGTCCTTTTATTCCATATTTTGTGAACTCTCACTCCACTCGCTACACATTGAACCTCTTTGCTGCTTTGATTGGCCAACATAAACAACAAGATATTTTAATTTCATTTAGAAAAATACATTTCAGTGGTAGAATATGCCTAAAATTCCTATTTTTTTCCTCACAAAAACTAATACTCACAAGTATTTGAATACTAATGTCTGTTCGGATATTTGAATATTCAAATAACCATGCACATCCCTACACTACACATAGTGATTATATTATCCACATTCTGAAGGGAAAATATGCTTCTTGCTTCACATGAATGGGCATGAAAAAAGCCAACTAACATCTATCAATATCTCTCCTCTTTCTCTCTGTATCTCTCCCCTCTTTCCTATATCACTCTCTCCCTACACACAAGATAAGGACATTAATGACCCCCTTCCTTCCTTCTTGTCACAGTAATTAGCCACCCCCTCACACACATGAAGAACTAATATCACACACTGCTGCAGCTGTGCTTACCCCCCCACCCCACCACACACACACACACAATTACTAAGGGGGGCGTATTACGGAAAGTGACAGTGAGTGGAGCGAGACGAACTCGTGATGCTCGTAGTCGAAGTGTGTTGTTCAGACCACTGAGCCACCACAGTTCAAAATGCTCCGTGACAATACTTGATGGTAATAGCCAGTCGTTTTTTAATTATTTTGTTTTAAGCCCTCCCCTAACATAAACCACTCAGAATGAATGCCTAAACTGTTAACCTTTGAGTTTTTTTCTGTTTTAACCCTGTAAACACGTGGAATTAACCCTGTAACTGCACAGAATTAATGTGTCAAAAACAGACGTTCACCCACAATACGGCGAATTTGGAAGGGAAACGATGAGATCTTGTTGGAGCGAGAGTGTGTGGGTTGAGAGAGGAGAGATGTCAAGAGGTCATAGCCAATGACAGCCATTCCTCTCTGCAGGACCCTCCATCTCCCCCCACTCATCCACCCCTCCCATCTCCCCCACCCATGTACCTCTCCACCCGTCCACAAACCCCATCTCCCTCCCCACCCATCCACCCCTCATAAAGCCCCATCTTCCCCCACCAAACACCCCTCCATATCCCCCAGCTCCCACCACCCATCCACCCCTCCATCTCCCAGTGCTACCATTAGTCATAACCATGCTAAAAGAGTGTCGAGTCAAGGTTTGAAATCAATAGGGGGTCTGTGAACTGTGAATGTATCTTCCCAGAACAAGATTTAGAAAAGAGCTACATTCAAAGTATGAAGAGGACTGGTAGAACTCTTAGCTCCTATTACAGATGATGTGTTCTCAGTCGGGTGAACTGGAGGTGCACTTCATGTTTGTTGGCCATATTGCCGTCACTCATACTATATTTTCAGATGAGAGGCAAGAAGAGGCCTGTCGACCAGTGTTTCCCATTTTTGCTGTAGACCGGGACAAGCACAACTGAATCAACGTGTCAACTAATCATCAAGCCCTCAATGAGTTGAATCAGGTGAGTTTGTCAGGGGTAACAACAAAAATGTGTGCTGTCGGGGACACCCGAGGACTGGAAATGGGGAAACACTGCTTGTAGACTACTGAGAAGATTGTTATATGAAGGTATCAGGGAGGGAATCTTACCTTGAATAGAATAGAATTAGCCTTACCTCGTTGATGAGGAACTGTAGCTGGAGGACAGCGGCTCCACTTTCATGCTGGCTATAGCAGTCCACACCAGGCCGTCCCAGGCTGATGACATCACAGAGTCAAGGAAACAACCAGGAAGTAGAATGCATTGGCATAGCACAGGACAATGTCTAGCGCGCACACACCCATACGCACATTTGCACGCATTGGCAGACACTGAAAAATACACACACACAGTAGGATGCATTGGCATAGGACAGGACCATGTCTAGCACTGACTGTATGAGCAGGATAAAACATGAAAAACACAGAACCAACCAGTGGAGACTCCTCAGAGGAGGAAGGGGAGGACTATCCTCCTCAGTGAATTTCATAAATATAAAAACAGTGAATCGTTAAAAAGGTTACGCTTTTTTAGATAAAACTATACTAAATATATTCACGTCACCAAATAATTGTTTCGCAATGAAGGTCTACAGTAGCCTCAACAGCACTCTGTAGCGTAGCACCATGGTGTAGCCGGAGGACAGCTAGCTTCTGTCCTCCTCTTGGTACATTGACTTCAGTACAAATCCTAGGAGGCCCAACTTCCGGAGGACATCCTCTAACCTATCAGAGGTCTGGCAGCATGAACTGAAATGTTGTCCACCCAATCAAAGGATAAGAAAATCAATCTAATACTGAAGGGATAAGCTACAGCTAGCTTGAATGGCCGTGCATCAAATGTGGTGAGTAGTTAACTCAGAGAGAGAGAAAGACAATAGTTGAACCGTTTTGAACAAATTAATTTCTTCAAAAATAAAGGAGAAGCAAGAGAGAGAGAGAGAGAGAGAGAGAGAGAGAGAGAGAGAGAGAGAGAGAGAGAGAGAGAGAGAGAGAGAGAGAGAGAGAGAGAGAGAGAGAGAGAGAGAGAGAGAGAGAGATAGCTATATTTTGTTATATTCTTTTCACTTTCACTGGGCTAGCAAATGCAGCTACCTAGTTTAACCTACTCAAACACCCGTCTGAAACAGAGAGAGATGCTATTTTAGCTAGATGGCTATGGCTATCCAACGCTGTAACTCTTCCAAGTCAAGGTAAGCTTTTATTTTTATGAAATTATTGCATCTGTGGCCCGCCGGTGTAAATGCTTGCTGACTGTACACTGCACTGCAAGATTGTATCGAGTTTACTAACACGTTAGTTCTAGTAGCTATGTTGACTATGACGTTAGCTAATATGGTGACCACAACGATGTAGGCTATGTGTAGGGGTTATTGGTTATGATATGAAGGTTTGGCTTGGAAAGATTTTTTCCTGGTCACAGACAGCTGATGTGTTTTGCACTGAAGTCCACAAGCGATGGGAAAAGGTGAGAGGAGGAGAGCATATAGATGTGAATAGGAATTATACGAGCAAAGTGATCATGCTGTTTGTATGTGGCTGCTATGAAAGAGTGTGCAGGCAAGAGTGTGCAAGGCGGTATTAAAGGTCTGCCACCTTTATTACTCAAATTTTTCTCTCGACCTGTGTGCACCTACGTTCTGAACTTACAGTCATAGACTAGGTTGTAGCAACCTCATGATGGGTATAGGGAAAATTAGAGAATCATGTAGTAGCCTAAACCTATCGACGTTACATTGAGCAGGGTGAGCGAAATATGAATGACAGTCATCCAATATGCTGTAGTAGAAATAAATAAATAAATAACATTTAAAAAAGTATTGTCCTCTCTCATCTTAAACGGCACCAACCACCACTGAAACCAGCTGAATATTTATAAATGATATAATAGTGGTAGGCTGCAGGGCACTGAAACATAATTTCTCCTGGGTAGGTGTAATAAAATATGGAATGAAATGAACTCTCTAGGTCAGTAACATTCCTTTATTAAACACTGAATTCCGGAGTGAAGTGAATCAAGTACATTAGTAGTCTTGTGAAACCACACTTACACCCATTCTGTCATCTCTTTCCCCAGATAACATGCCTAACCTCCCAGAGTAGCTCTCTTAAACAATGACTCATATGATTGGAGAAACAGGAGGGGTGGAGTGTGTGTGTGTGTAGGGGGGGTGGGGGTGGGGGGGGGTGAATTAGCGAGTCAGACAGCTTTCCCACTGGGCACGGATTTCAGTTCAACGTTTAGTTTTGACTTACATTTGGTTTGAGTTTTCAACTACGTGAACTCAACGTGAAACGAACAGAAAAAAAATGTAATTGGATTTAGGTTCAAAGTTGGGTGAAAAAAAGACTAGATTCCCTGACGTTGATGACTTTTCGCAAATCCAATCAGTTTTACACGTTGATTCAACGTCATCACAATTGTATATTTTTTTAAATGACGTTGAAACAATGTTGATTCACACAGTTTTTGCCCAGTGGGTTGTTATTGTTGTGGAAGTTATCTCTCTGTGTCAAAAAGAACATGCCTGAAGGATGGAGTAATGAGGGGACCCCAAGAGAGGATATCAGGCCACTTCGAGACACACTGCCTGCCTCCCAAATTGCGCCCTATTCCCTATTTAGTGGTGGGGATGGACATAACATTTATATCTGCAGAACAATTATATCTCTATAAGAATCATATCTCCAGAGCAATCATGTTTCCAGAACAATTACCTCTCAAAGCAAAGCAAATGATAGCCAAAAACAATTTCCCACATCCCAGTGGAAACCAAAGTGCTATTTGATTATGTTTGTTTCTACACAACCCCCCCCCCCCCCCCCCCCATACACACACTAATGAACGAAGCCAACCCAACCAGTGTTCAGCCAGTACAGTATGTCTGATGCCCTGCTCTCTATCTGCAGTAGAACAGAGGTGTGTGGCTGTAGAGGCAGGGTTCTGGTTGACTACATAAGGGGACAACACAAGGTGTCAGGACAGTTACATCTGTACCACAGGAGGTGTGCTACTGCTTTTTCAGCCACCTCACACAGACACACACACACACACACACACACACACACACACACACACACACACACACACACACACACACACACACACACACACACACACACACACACACACACACACACACACACACACACACACACACACACACACACACACACACACACACACACACACACACACACACACACACACACACCTCAAACAAGGACAAGGTCATGGGACCTCTAATTTTAGTCCCAGACACGATAAACAGTGTGATATAAAACAGCTAAACATGCATGCACCGTGCTTGTCAAACATGCTGTTGCGAACACCACAGCAACAAGCTTGAGCAATTCGGAGTAAAATCGAGTGGACAGGGCCTTCCATGTGCATTCATCCATGTTCAGAAGATGAAGAGTAGATGGTGAAAGATCTGTTTCCAGGCCCAGCCAATATATTAAGTACAGCTGTGGCTGTCCACTTGAATTGAGATTGGCTGGGCATCTCTTTTTTCTCTCTAGTTAGGGAGGCACTTCTAATCAAAATCAATACTGCAGGTAATCACAATCCCAAAAGCCTTTAAACAAGCACATTTCAAGAACATTAGCAAGAATGGCCTCTTTTGTGTTTGTGTGTGTGTATGCCTACCTTTGAAACTCAGTGTGTGTCTAGCTGTGTCAGCCTCTATGCTCCCTTCATGTGTATTCTCCATGCACATTATCACCAGTGAGGGAGCGTGCAAGGCATGCAGACAGGCGTGCTGTGCGGGGTGGGGGGGAGGGGGAGTGGGGGGGGGGGGGGGGGGTTCGGCTGAGCAGGGCTCGTGGGTGGCGGGGGATCGGCAGAATTAACAATCTGTGACCGTCCCATTTCCCATTCGTTCCCCAGGAGGGAGGAGGTGGTTGATGAGGGAGAAGGGGGTGACAAGCGAGGGGGGACCGTAACTCATTCTTCTCATCCCTCTTTCCCTGGCTCCCTGTCTACCACTCCTCCTTCTTTCCCTCCAGTCTCCCTCTCTCCGTAATGACTGGACAGCCACTGAACATGTTACATGCCACTGAAAGGTGTGACAAAACTCGGAACAATGACATAAGAAACACAACTAAGGAAAACATTCTGGGACTGTTGCTCCAACCAGCGACACCATGCCAAGGGGTCTGCATTTGGTTTTATGAAGGAGGAGAAGAGAAGAGGGAGGGAATGAAAGGAGAAAAGAGAGAGAAGGGAGCGTACGAGGGAAAAGAGAGAGAAGGGATGGTACGAGGGAAAAGAGAGAGAAGGATGGTACGAGGGAAAAGAGAGAGAAGGAGGGTACGAGGGAAATGAGAGAGAAGGGATGGTATGAGGGAAAAGAGAGAGAAGGGATGGTACGAGGGAAAAGAGAGAGAAGGGAGGGTACGAGGGAAAAGAGAGAGAAGGATGGTATGAGGGAAAAGAGAGAGAAGGGATGGTACGAGGGAAAAGAGAGAGAAGGGAGGGTACGAGGGAAAAGAGAGAGAAGGATGGTATGAGGGAAAAGAGAGAGAAGGATGGTACGAGGGAAAAGAGAGAGAAGGATGGTACGAGGGAAAAGAGAGAGAAGGATGGTACGAGGGAAAAGAGAGAGAAGGATGGTATGAGGGAAAAGAGAGAGAAGGATGGTACGAGGGAAAAGAGAGAGAAGGATGGTACGAGGGAAAAGAGAGAGAAGGGATGGTACGAGGGAAAAGAGAGAGAAGGATGGTACGAGGGAAAAGAGAGAGAAGGGATGGTATGAGGGAAAAGAGAAAGAAGGATGGTACGAGGGAAAAGAGAGAGAAGGATGGTACGAGGGAAAAGAGAGAGAAGGAGGGTACGAGGGAAAAGAGAGAGAAGGGATGGTATGAGGGAAAAGAGAGAAAAGGATGGTACGAGGGAAAAGAGGGAGAAGGGATGGTATGAGGGAAAAGAGAGAGAAGGGATGGTACGAGGGAAAAGAGAGAGAAGGATGGTACGAGGGAAAAGAGAGCGAAGGATGGTATGAGGGAAAAGAAAGAGAAGGGATGGTATGAAAGGGAGAGAGAAGGATGGATGGTATGGGTCTTAGGTCTAATTGTGCTCTCTGCATGGTTGCCTGTTAATTGGTCGTGGTTTAATTAGTTTGATAAACACACACATGGGACCCAGACTGCATGGGAGCCACTACAGAGACACACACACAGCCAGGACAGGAGATGCCAGAATGGCTGCTGCTGTCTAAGATGGATCATTACCTCTGTGCCAGCCTGCTCGCACTGCCTGTATCCCAAATGGCACAGTATGCCCTATATAGTGCACTACTGTTGACCAGGGCCTATAGGGCACTATGTAGGGAATAGAGTGCCATTTGGGATGCATTCACTTACAGTATGGTTGTTAATACACAGCAGCCTGGGCCGTGCCCTTGTGTATGCTACCCAGAGACATAGGAGAGGTTGGCCAACTGGGGTTGAGATTGAGTTTTGAACGGGTGCCAACTTGGCACCAAAAGCTTATAGTAAAGGAGTTTGTTAAACCGAGCAAATGATCCCACTCCTAGTGAATCAGTTAGTGGATGGATGAATACAAAAATAAGATGACACCCACATAGTAAAATCGCATGAGTTAATTCAACTCCTATGGAGTCAAATGTAACACTATTTTGGTCATGTTTATTTTTTTTTTTTAGTTAAAATGACACTAAATGGAGTAAATATTAAACTCTGAGAGTTTCTTAAATTTAACTCCAATTGCCATTTTACTCATTTCAGTGTCATTTTTAATCAGCTCCCTTGCCATTTGACACTTTTCTGCAGCACAGTGCATTTTTCTTTCAGTTGACTTCCTTTGAGTAATAATGATGTAAATCCGTATTTGAATATTTCTGAATGTTTCACATTATGGCGTTTTGCAAAAAGATATCCAATTTCTGTTGGAAGCCATCTTACAGGAAGATATCCGGCACTTTTACATCACCCCTAACTTGCATTCAGAACACCTGTCAGAGTAGGGAAGACAATACAGTACATGGAGGGAGACTACCTACGTCAAACTGTAACAACTATCTCACTAACAGTTGCTATGAATCCAACCACTTACAGATTGGATTAGTTTAGAAAAATGTATGTTTCTGATCTTATTTTAGTGTAGCATCAGATAAAAAGAAACAGTCAATGTATAAGAGAAAACACAGATCTTGAAAAATGTTTTAAATGAACCCGCAACAGAGTGCAGTGGACATGAGTCGGTCACGGTCAGTCCAAAAGGCATTTTCTTCTTAGTCTAATGGTCTAAGACGGTGGTTGCTTCCATGGGAGACACTGGTTCATATCCAGAGTGTTACATTGGCGCCAAATGTGGGGCGGGCTCTCGTGGGGGAGGGGTCAAAGGGGGGTGAATGGGGGGTGAATGTGTCAGACAAGGTTGCGTGACGAAGAAGACCCTCCTGTGAACTTCAAAACCAGTGTCTGCCCTCAGCGCAAAAGGACATTTCCTCTCTGTCTAAGACATTGGTTGCTCCCCTGGGAGACCTGAGTTCATATCCCGTGTGTTACAAGAGCATGCTGGGAATTATTTTTTTATATTTAACTCCCTGTCTCTGGTTACTCTTAAAGGGAAACTTCAAAAATGTTCTACTTCATATTCCTCATCTCCAGCACCACCCCAACATCTACATGTGAAAATGGTGCATTTCTATGTTTTGTTGTAAAAAAAAGATAGGAGATACGTGTTTATAATGACATCATCGGTGTTCATCGTGTGAATTTGGCATTAGTAATTGTCTGCTAACTGGTTGATGATGTCGTTGAAAACGCTTATCTTTCTCTGTCTTTTTTTACTACAAAACATAGAAACGCACCATTTTCATGATATTGGGCTGATGCTGAAGATGATGAATATGACGGTGAAAAATCGTGACGTTTCCCTTTCATTGAGTTAAAAGTACTCCTTCCCAATGAACTCCAGTTATCAATACTAACTCCAGGGAGCGTATCACTCTCTCTAGGGTTAAGATAACTCCCAATAGAGTCAATTTAAACCAGATTTGGTGTAATGAGTCAACAGGATTTCAGCAGGCAGTGAGAGGGATATTGAGATAGAAATAGAGGGGTAAGAATAGGAAGAGGTGACTCACCGAAAGAAAATAGAGATGAAGAGAGAGGGAGACAGAGAGAGAGACCGAGAGACCGAGAGAACGAGAGAGAGAAAGAGATTGTTTACTTCACTTTTGTTTATTATCTACTTCACTTGCGTTAACATATGTTTCCTATGCAATAAAGCCCCTTGAATTGAATTGAATTGAGAGAGAGAGAGAGAGAGAGAGAGAGAGAGAGAGCTAAACAGCAAATTGGCGAGTTTTATCTAGTATTGATTTTTCAGTGTAACATTTCTAGTGTTTTTTCAGCTGTTAAATTAACACTCATTGGTTTAAAAGAAACCCAGTGTTTGTGTTAAAAACCAGTGTTTAACCAAAACCACACCTATCATTATCATATTTCCCAGCATGCTCTAGGAAGGTTGACTTTTAGAATTATTTGTTTCAATATCTATGTTTTGATTGATTAATTAATTAATTAATGTTATGCAACTCAAATATAAATAACATACATTTTTCTAAACTATTCCAATCTGTTACATGGACTTATTTCACCTGTTACCGAAATGGTTGGGGGGGGGGGGGTTTGGCTGAACAGTCATTCTGAATGCAGGTTGTGGCTGAATACAAATTCAAAATGTTGAATATCCACACTCTGGCTGGATTCTAATAGGAATTACACATCATTTTGCAAGCCATCATAATGTGACTTGCAGGTCTGTAAAACACGAGTTTCAGACCACCTTATTGGGTAAAACTAGGCCCTCAAAATAAGGCCTTATTAAATACTTGTTGTATTGTGTTAAATCATTTCATTTAAATTATCAAATATTCACTTGGAATATCAGTTGGTGAAGGCCACAGGACTGAAAATGGATGAATGCAACAAGCATGTCTGTGTCACGAACAAACACAGTCATGGGTGGTTAATCAACAAAACAGCAAACAAGAATCAGACACATCAGATCTAAACACAAATAAACCACCAAAACACCTGCAAACCTCAGTGAATTCATCCCTCATCAGTGTTTTAAACTGCCCTATTGGCACCAAGGAATCAACATTTAATGAAGTTTGTAAATTATACGAAAACAAGGGGGGCGTTAAAACTAAAGAATGATTTACAAAGCAAAAACAGGTTTTTAGAAATGTTTGCTAATTTATATAAAATGTATATAATCCATTTACATAACATTTACACATTTACATGAACCACTTTTGCCGGTGATTACAGCCTCGAGTCTTCTTGGGTATGACGCTACAAGCTTGGCACACCTGTATTTGGGGAGTTTCTCCCATTCTTCTCTACAGATCCTCTCAAGCTATGTCGGGTTGGACGGAGAGCGTCGCTGCACAACTATTTTCAGGTCTCTCCAGAGATGTTCGGTCGTGTTCAAGTCTGGGCTGTGGCTGGGCCACTCATGGGCATTCAGAGACTTGTCCTGAAGCCACTACTGCGGTGTCTTGGCTTTGTGCTTAAGGTCCAGTTGCAAGACAAATCTTCACCCCAGCCTGAGGAGCAGGTTTTCATCAAAGATCTCGCTGTACTTTGCTCTGTTCATCTTTCCCTCGATCCTGACTAGTCTCCCAGTCCTTGTCGCTGAAAAACACCCTCACGGCATGATGCTGCAACACCAGGCTTCACCGTAGGGATGGTGCCAGGTTTCCTCCAGATGTGACGCTTGGCATTCAGGCCAAAGAGTTCAATCTTGGTTTCATCAGACCAGAAAATCTTGTTTCTTTTTGTGCCTTTTCAAATCAAATAAAATAAAATTTTATTTGTCACATACACATGGTTAGCAGATGTTAATGCGAGTGTAGCGAAATGCTTGTGCTTCTAGTTCCGACAATGCAGTAATAACCAACAAGTAATCTAACCTAACAATTCCACAACTACTACCTTATACACACAAGTGTAAAGGGATAAAGAATATGTACATAAAGATATATGAATGAGTGATGGTACAGAACGGCACAGGCAAGATGCAGTAGATGGTATAGAGTACAGTATATACATATGAGATGAGTAATGTAGGGTATGTAAACATAAAGTGGCATAGTTTAAAGTGGCTAGTGATACATGTATTACATAAAGATGGCAAGATGCAGTAGATGATATAGAGTACAGTATATACATATACATATGAGATGAGTAATGTAGGGTATGTAAACATTATATTAAGTGGCATTGTTTAAAGTGGCTAGTGGTACATTTTTACATAATTTCCATCAATTCCCATTATTAAAGTGGCTGGAGTTGAGTCAGTATGTTGGCAGCGGCCGCTAAATGTTAGTGGTGGCTGTTTAACAGTCTGATGGCCTTGAGATAGAAGCTGTTTTTCAGTCTCTCGGTCCCTGCTTTGATGCACCTGTACTGACCTCGCCTTCTGGATGATAGCGGGGTGAACAGGCAGTGGCTTGGGTGGTTGTTGTCCTTGATGATCTTTATGGCCTTCCTGTGACATCGGGTGCTGTAGGTGTCCTGGAGGGCAGGTAGTTTACCCCCGGTGATGCGTTGTGCAGACCTCACTACCCTCTGGAGAGCCTTACGGTTGTGGGCGGAGCAGTTGCCGTACCAGGCAGTGATACAGCCCGACAGGATGCTCTCGATGGTGCATCTGTAGAAGTTTGTGAGTGCTTTTGGTGACAAGCCGAATTTCTTCAGCCTCCTGAGGTTGAAGAGGAGCTGCTGCGCCTTCTTCACAACGCTGTCTGTGTGGGTGGACCAATTCAGTTTGTCCGTGATGTGTACACCGAGGAACTTAAAACTTTTGGCAAACTCCAAGCGGGCTGTCGTGCCTTTTACTGAGTGGCTTCCGTCTGGCCACTCTACCATAAAGGTCTGATTGGTGGAGTGCTGCAGAGATGGTTGTCATTCTGGAAGGTTCTCCCATCTCCATAGAGGAGCTCTGTCAGAGTGACCATTGGGTTCTTGGTCACCTCCCTAACCAAGGCCCTTCTCCCCCGATTTCTCAGTTTGGCCAGGCGACCAGCTCTAGGAAGAGTCTTGGTGGTTCTAAACTTCTTCCATTTAAGAATGATGGAGGCCACTGTGTTCTTGGGGACCTTCAATGCTGCATACATTTTTTGGTACTCTGCCCCATATCTGTGCCTCGACACAATCCTGTCTCGGAGCTCTACGGACAATTCCTTCAACCTCATGGCTTGGTTTTTCCTCTGACATTCACTGTCAGCTGTGGGACCTTATATAGTCAGGTGTGTGCCTTTCCAAATCATGTCCAATCACTTGAATTTACAACAGGTGGACTCCAATCAAGTTGTAGAAACATCTCAAGGATGATCAATGGAAACAGGTTGCACCTGAGCTCAATTTAGAGTCTCATAGCAAACGGTCTGAATACATATGTAAATAAGGTATTTCTGTGTAAAAAAAATGTATAAATGTGCAAACATTTCTAAAAACCTGTTTTTGCTTTGTCATTATGGGGTATAGTGTGTAGATTGAAGAGGAAAAACTATAATTGAATTCATTTTAGAATAAGGCTGTAACGTAACAAAATGTGGAAAAGGTCAAGGGGTCTGAATACTTTCCGAATGCACTGTATAAATAGTGAAGAGGACAGGTCCCAAAATCAACCCTTGCGGGACAACTTTAGTATCGCTAAGGTAACTTGACACCGTCAGAAAGCACACTTGCAAGACGCCTGGTCGAGGCCTATTTCAGACAACCTCTGAATGAGTAGGGGATGGTGGACAGCATCAAAGGCCTTGAATAGGTCTATAAATATAGCACTACAGTGAGTCCTAGGATCTCAGCAATTTAACACATCATTTAAGACGGCGTAGCTGCTGAATCGATCCTATGTCCTGGTCTAAAGACAGAATGGTGAACATTAAGAATATCGTTCTTGACGTTCTTAGCTGAGAGATTGCCAGTGATTCTAATATTTTTGCAAGGCAAGATAGACTAGAAATTGGGCAGTAGTTATCTAGGTCAGAAGGATTCCAGCATTTGTGAAGGGGGAGGACCTGCACCGCCTTCCATATCTTAAGGATAGCACCAGAAGCAATTGTTAAATAGCAATGTGGGTCAAAGGTTCAACAATGAGGGAGGCAGAAAACTGCAGTAGAAAGGGATCAAGCGAATGAGCTCCAGTAGATTTTTTTTAACGTACATTTTGCATGGCATTTGGTACATAATTGACATGAAATAGTTCAAATAAAAAAAAGTGTGAGTTTCTGGAAGAGCATAGTTCTCTGCTATCTGTTCAGAGGTGAATAAAAGACACCCTCTTGTGGAACTTTAGATATTTTCAGAAACTATTCTTTCATATAGAGGGCCAGCTTAGGCCAAATGGTTATTAAAAGCACCACAAATGTAATTTTAGTCTTTTATTGGACCAGAGGCTATCATAACCTGCTGGGACAATGAGGGGGTGAAGTTTTGTTTCAAAGATTTGACCACTCAAGAATTTTGCTGGATTTCCACCATTCTCAGACACACAATTCATGAGGTATGTTGACTTTGCTTTCCTAAGCAGAGTAACACATCTATTTCTCAAATGTCTGAAGGACTGCCAGTCAGAACTAGAATCAGTCAATCTAGCTTTAGCCCAAGCTACATTTCTTTCATGAAACAATGGGTCATGCTTATCTGCCACAGAGTAAAACATTCAAGGGCCTGATCCAAAACAGAGATAGAGGATAGACCCTCCCAATTGTAGAACACCAGGTCATACAGAAAATGTTGCTCATTAAAAGTTCTGAAAGGTCTCTTTGTAATAACGCGTGTACGCGATTTAGGTAGCTTAGTGTCTCTAATGCAAGCAATGGGACACTGGTCACTGAGCTCGTTAGCAAAGATTCAATTGGCTGTACAGTATATTGTACTTAGGAGGAGCGTTTGTCAGAATGATATCCAAAAGAGTCGAGTTTACAGGGTGTTTTAAGTTGGTTCAGATATCAGTTGAGTAAATAAAATGCTCAGTACAAATATATGTCAGTCTATCTGATACTGGCATCAACCAATCCAGGTTAAGATCACCCAATCTTAACCTTAGTTGGGTATTATTACCGAGGCCCACATTTAGGACAAGACATTCAAATTGTTTGGGGACAGAGGTGGTGATACACACAGCAACATTCAAGTTGTTCTTTCTGAATATGGCGACCCCCTCCTCTGCCAGCTCTGTCAGATCTATTCACATGATTTCCATTCAGAGACACATCAGTCTTTTTTTTAACCAAGTCTAGAAATGATCTAAACGATCTAAACTTCTGATATTTACATGAATCAGTCCAAAAGCTGCAGGATTTCAGATGAGACAGTCTCTAACACAAACATGCTATGATCAGAGAGAGAGGATGAAAGAGAAAGCGAGAGGGGGGGAGAGAGAGAGAGGGGGGGGGAGAGAAAGAGAGAGAGAGAGAAATAGTGAGACAGGAAGAAAGAAAGAAAGAAAGAAAGAAAGAGAGAGAGAGAGAGAGAGAGAGAGAGAGAGAGATGGGGAAGAAAGAACCAGAGAGAGAGAGAGGGAAGAGAGAGAGAGAGGTTAGACAGAGGCGATTACGTTAGTAGGATGTATTGCCAGGGCCACAGGAAGAATGGAATAGTTTCGATGTTAGAAAGCCATACTGACTAATACAAACATGCATGGGCACACATGGTGTATGACATGTATATATTGACCACTGTATCAGGTGGTTCAGCAGCTGGTGTGTGTGTGTGTCTTGGCCATTGTTTGTCACAATGCCAGCTCCTGTCTGCTCCAATACCAAACCCACCATTACCAGCAAGTTATTAGCATAATCCATCACAAACATAATTTCCAAAACAAGATGATTACCTCAAAAGTGCAGAAAACTCAATTAAACATCACCACTCCAATCTCTCATTTGCTAATTCAACTCTAGCAGGCTCCTTTATTGAAAAGCAACATTTTTGCGACAGGCTAAATTGCAGAGCAATCTGGAGTATGTGGTGGAAGGGATGGCCTCTAGTCAGAAGTAAAGAGTACTGTATGTTTGTGTTTGTTTGTCTGTCTGTCTGGTGATGCTGTTTGACAGGCACTCAGAGCCTGATTACTGGCTGTGACATTTCACCAAGTGACCAGCCTGCTAGTTACTTTAACCCTGTCATCATCTCCAGCCTGCTAGTTACTTTAACCCTGTCATCATCTCCAGCCTACTAGTTACTTTAACCCTGTCGTCATCTCCAGCCTGCTAGTTACTTTAACCCTGTCATCATCTCCAGCCTGCTAGTTACTTTAACCCTGTCATCATCTCCAGCCTGCTAGTTACTTTAACCCTGTCATCATCTCCAGCCTGCTAGTTACTTTAACCCTGTCATCATCTCCAGCCTGCTAGTTACTTTAACCCTGTCATCATCTCCAGCCTGCTAGTTACTTTAACCCTGTCATCATCTCCAGCCTGCTAGTTACTTTAACCCTGTCGTCATCTCCAGCCTGCTAGTTACTTTATCCCTGTCATCATCTCCAGCCTGCTAGTTACTTTAACCCTGTCATCATCTCCAGCCTGCTAGTTACTTTAACCCTGTCGTCATCTCCAGCCTGCTAGTTACTTTAACCCTGTCATCATCTCCAGCCTACTAGTTACTTTATCCCTGTCATCATCTCCAGCCTGCTAGTTACTTTATCCCTGTCATCATCTCCAGCCTGCTAGTTACTTTATCCCTGTCATCATCTCCAGCCTGCTAGTTACTTTAACCCTGTCATCATCTCCAGCCTGTTTTCCTTAATCTTCATCTCTACTGGAGGAGGGCAGTATGAAGGACAGTATGGATCAGACTCAGGACTTAATATGTGTTGTTGCTGAATAGTCATGGCTTTCTGGTAACTAGACATTCTAAGATAATGTTAACAGATCTATGTCGAAATGAGCCCAAAGATTCATCAAAACTATTTTGTCTCGTTAACTACTGTATATGAGAAGTCAAATAATTGGCTAAATGAATCAATTTGCAACGTGGTCAACAACACAGTACAGGAGGCAGCTGTATCTGCCAGTAGATGTGATTGACAGGGGATATAATGGCAGGCGAGGAGCTCCACAGACTGCTGATATGACACCGGGTACAACAGATATCCATCGCTGTTGGATTAGTGTATGTTCCCCCCTAGGAGGAGGTGGGGAGGAGGAGGGAGTGGGGAGGAGGAGGAGGTTGGGAGGAGGTGGTGGGGAGGAGGAGGAGGTAGGGAGGAAGTGGGGAGTAGGTGGAGGAGGAGGTTGGGAGGAGGTGGTGGGGAGGAGGAGGAGGTGGGGAGGAGGAGGGAGTGGGGAAGAGGAGGAGGAGGAGGAGGAGGAGGAGGAGGAGGAGGCGAAAAGGGGGAGGAGAGATACGTCAACATAGAACATAGAGAGTGAACGTGGTGACATGTCAATCTGACTGCAATGTTTTTAAAACATGTCAAGAAGCTGTTAGATGGATGAAAACTGGTAGAGATGACAGTGTGTGTATGTGTGTGTGTGTGGACATGTTTAACTATATGTGTTTGTGTGTGTGTGTGTGTGTGTGTGTGTGTGTGTGTGTGTGTGTGTGTGTGTGTGTGTGTGTGTGTGTGTGTGCGTGCGTGCGTGCGTGCGTGCGTGCGTGCGTGCGTGCGTGCGTGCGTGTGTGTGTGTGCACGTGCGCGTGCACGGCCCCTGGCTGTAGCTGTGGATGTTAATCAGTAAAATGTTGAGGTGTGATATCCCAGGCTTAGCCTAATGTAGCCCTCATTATGAAGATTATCACTACTTATTAGCGTTCCCTGCCTGGGGCTAAAGGCTTATCCTACCTTATTTTCCACACACTGTGGTAATAACCCAAAAAATATTCTAACATATGCCATTTAGCAGATGCTTTAATCCAAAGCAATTTACAGTCATGCGTGCCTAAATTGTACGTGCGGGTGGTCCTGGGAATCGAACCCACTATCCCGGCAGTGCAATGTTCTACCAACTGAGCTACAGAGGACCACATTCTGAGCCAATGCTGGGATGATCAAACTGCCTAGTCTCCTAGTTAACATGATCAATCAGGGAGTCGTGTTAGTTTATGGATAAATATATGGATTATAGACGTTATGCTCCATGTTTGATACGCTCTTCGTGCTGTGTTTCTGAATTCCACACATAAAGTAGAATAAAAAAAAACTGTGTTTTCATGAGGAGCTCAACTCTGATGAAAGTCGTTTCAATAATTCAGAGCAGAAAGCAGAAAGCATGGAGCTTTGTACCGAACGACTAAAGCACAACTACAGTCAGACATGTTTCCCCTTCACTGGAAAAGAGAGGCAACTGCAAAGTTTTCAGAATCTGAGTGGACTGAAAACCTGCATACAAACTACTGTTTGCCTTGTCTATGCTATAGGCCACTGGTTCCCAACCAGGTACTAGGACCACAGGGGGTACTTGAGAAGACTCATGAGACCATAGGCCTACTGGTAAAATGCACATGAGGGGGTACTTCAGGGGTACTCTGGGCAGAGTAAAATTCGGTTGGTGGAACAATAACCAAAACAGGTTAGGAACTACTGCATAGGCTCTAGACTGTTATGTACAGGATGAGTTCAATACATCAAAATCTCATGTTGTACACAATACAATTTTCCTCCATGTTTGGAACATTTAACTTCACCCTCACATGGCTCCAGGAATTCTGTAGTATACGAGGAGAGAGAATAGCAGGTTGGTTTGTGGTGCTACTGAGTCACAGTACGATGATAAGCGCATCGCTCCACCACTCCAGGTTGCCGCTGCCTCCAAGCCGTCCGTCTGTCTGTCTGGCCTCCTATCACTTTTAATTATCTTTTCTAACTGTGTTTTGGCCTGGCCATGGAGGGCTGGGAATCTGCTGGCCAGATTATGCAGGTGTGAGCTCTCATCACCCTCTCTATTGCTGAAGGGACAGTAATTAACAGTGTTTGGTTGCCACGCTCCATTTAATGATGAAGGGATCAAACTGAGAAATGATCATGACCACTCACACAGTGATCCCTGGCTACCGAACCGAGCACGACAGGAGAGGACTGAAGGAGAGAGGGAACGAGGGAGGAGGAAAGAGCAGAACGGGGTGGGATGTAATGAAGGTAAAGGGTTCAAAGTGCACTGGACCTAGCTGTTCCAAATAATTGTCATGTTCAGAGAAAGAACACCACTCATCTTTCGCCCTCTCCTCCTGTTGTGTTCTGCTGCACTACCCAAGTGCATTATAACATACCTATTAAATACAGAAACTGAAGTGCCTACTGAGATAATGTTGTGATATGTAGAAGAAGAGTATGCATGTGGTGATGATGTATGTGGTGATGGAGTGCTAATCTTGCCAAGTAAACGTACACTTAATTATACCTATCGTGTCCTTATGTTACTGAGCCTACTACATGACACCTCCTCTCCTCTCTTCCTCCTCTTTCCGCCCTGCCACAGCTGTGTGTCCTCATCTGTGGAGAGATCAGGCTGGCACACTGTCACCCTGCTTGTCACAGCGGACACCAGGAACGAAGGAACACGATGGGCTACAATTACCAGAGATGGCATGGCAGCCATTACACAGCTTAGCAGGCCATGACTCATCAACCTCCTCCACCCTCCATTTCCACCCTCCATTTCCACCCTCAATCTGAGGGCTGAGGGAGACAGCCTCTCATTTCAAGAGGCCTGTAGGATGGCACACTGGAGGGGGAAATGGAGAAGAGGAGAAAGAAGAAGCTGGCAAAAAGGCAAAGGAGTCGATTGGCTCTAGAGAGAGTTCTAACAGGAAAGAGGCAGGCTGGAAATTATGCTCTGGCACTTCCTAAATTAAAGTGGGTAGGGATTCTGGGTAATCTGGACCTGAGGAAATAGGGTCCTTGGCCACCGCAGGGAGGGAGGATAGACTTGTGAACATAATTTTGTTTTTTATCCTCCTCCCGCCTATATTCTTCTGGTTTTGGCATACTGTAGTCCTGTGAATCATGTGCAAAATTGACACATTTGTTCTGTCTGCAGGCAAATCATTTATTAAAGGGATACTGTGAGAGTTCGAGATTTAGGTAGTTTTTCTACTTACCCAGAGTCAAATGAACTCATGGATACCACTTTTATGTCTCTGCGTGCAGTTTGGAGATTATAGAATATAGCATATCGTTAGCTTAGCGCAATTCTCCGGTTACAGTATCCTCTCAAAAGCAGGGAAATACACCTTCTAATTACTCCAATGCTGGGTGGTTGGTCAGTCTTACAAAGCTATACATTGTAATCAATATTTGACAAATTTGTTAATTTTACCAAAGATGGTCTACTATATTGACAAGATAGTCGATTGACAGCTCTAACAATGGAAATACTGTACATGTCCCCAAAGATGGAAGACAGGCGGGAGGAGGCTAGATCAGATGGGACCATTCTAGCCAATGAGAGGGACAGATAGGTGTCAACAACAAGCCATAGAGAACATTGTATGCGTCCCAATGGCATTAACTGGGAATCTAACCCACAATCCTGGCATTGCAAGTGCCATGCTCTACCATCTGAGCAATTGAAGACCCCTAGCTTGCTTAGCAGCAGTCCAGCCAGCAATAATAAAAGAAAAATACCAAATCTCTGTGTTCTCTCATTAAAATGCAAGAAACAACTCTGATCTGGCAGACACACTACCACACGTGTCACACTATATTGGGTCCTTCCTGGAAAGACTCACTGGTCTGTCTTCCTAGGAAACTGGAGGAATAATAGGGTCATTAAAAGGCATGGTTCACACTGCCCTCATTCCCCACCTCCCCATCTCGTCCCTGTCTCTTTCCCGCCAAGTAAAGGGTGGGGGGTGGCAGGTGGGAGGACACACTGGGACACCCGGCTGTCTCTGTCACGCTGGTCTCACACAGAGACTTCAGGTAAGTAGGTAAGGGCGTGCGTGTGAATGGGTGTGTGCATACAGCTTGACGACTGTATGTTTGCATTACATGCACTAGGGTGTGTGTATCTGTCTGAGTGGGTGTGCTCACAGCACATGCGCTTATGTAGGTGTGCACATCTATAGTATGCATTACATGTCCTTCAAACAGAGGTAAATAAAAGTCAGTTGGAGGGGTTATGTGCTCTTTACTTCAGTACCTTTCTCTCCCTCTTCTCTTCAGTACCCTCTGTCAGCCCACTGCACACTCGGAGATGCCAGACCATAATCATTCTGGACAGCTCAGAGGAGCCACCGCGTCAACTGCCTACCACCTCCCCAGATCTCTCTCTGTGTGTGTGTGTGTGTGTGTGTGTGTGTGTGTGTGTGTGTGTGTGTGTGTGTGTGTGTGTGTGTGTGTGTGTGTGTGTGTGTGTGTGTGTGTGTGTGTGTGTGTGTGTGTGTGTGTGTGTGTGTGTGTGTGTGTGTGTGTGTGAGTGAGTGAGTGAGTGAGTGAGTGAGTGAGTGAGTGAGTGAGTGAGTGAGTGAGTGAGTGAGTGAGTGAGTGAGTGAGTGAGTGAGTGAGTGAGTGAGTGAGTGAGTGAGTGAGTGAGTGAGTGAGTGAGTGAGAGAGAGAGAGAGAGAGAGAGAGAGAGAGAGAGAGAGAGAGAGAGAGAGAGAGAGAGGTCATGTGTGAAATGGGTGGACCTGTGATAGATAAGTGGATTTGCTGTCCATCCAAGAGGAAAGCAAGCAAGATAAATTGACTGTCAAAAACACAGACACACAGGCAGGTGGGACTGAACAGACTGGGGTGTGGTCTCCAGTGTGTGTGTGTCTGAACTGGCACTATTTACTGCAGTGTCTCATGGTTCACTGCCTTGCATGCACTGCCAATAACGACTCGACCACAAAGGACACGCACACACATTTTTGAAAGCGAGTGAGGCACAGTTCCATTTTTTCCACAGCTGAGTGAGCAAGGTACTTAACCTGGATAGCTAGGGTGGGCGCTAACTGCGTCCTGCCTGGCCCTGCAGCTGTAGCCACAGATAGTATGTTAAACAAGCCTGGGTGCCACTGGCTACCACGCTGAGGAGGCCTTCATTATCATAAACGACACCGGAGACACACACACATATACACTAACACACACACACACACATATACACTAACACACACACACACACATATACACTAACACACACACACACACACGCGCACACACACACACTGGGTAACATGCTGAGGGGCGTCTGTCTGCTACATCATCATAGACTCCATAAACAAAAATCCATACTCAATTCATTCCACTGACAGAGGTATCATGGGAGACTCTTAATCCAGAAGTGACAGCGCTAACCCAATACCATAACCTACTGCCCATAACATAATAACAAATGCATTGACTTGACTGTACTTCAACTTGTTACGTCGAGCTGCGGTGAACTAAAAAGCGGTATCACCTGTCTGGGAGCTTCTAGACCAGGGCTCTCCAGTCCAACCCTGTTCCTGGAGAGCCACCTTCCTGTAGGTTTTCAATCCAACCCGCTGTCACTGACCTGATTCAGGTCATCAACCAGCTAGTTATTAGAATCAGGTGACTAGACTAGCACTGGAGCCCTGTTCTATAAAATAAAACAGACAAATGGATTGAAATGTTGAGCTTGTCATCAGCTTAGAACCTGTTAGTTAGTCACAGCCAACCGCAGTACAGAAGACGTAATAGAATGAAACAGACTAGCCAATAAGAGTACAGAACCCTTAATAAGGCAAATAACAGTCAGGACATGCAATTTGGCAATTACTGTACGATAAAGAAAGACATGATTAGAAATATGCCTGAATTGAAACGGAAATACAAAGACAGCACAACATAATCTCTGGTTCATGTGAAGCAAAGTTCAAAGCTCTTGCTCGTGTCACTTGTCATGTGACGCATAGTTCAAAGCTCTTGCTCGTGTCACTTGTCATGTGAAGCATGAATGAAATCAAAGGTGAAGGAAATGAATTGATGAAGCACTCAAAAAAAGCTAATATCACTGCAGCTATTATCACTGCTATTACCACCTGTTTAGTTTAAGATAGGCAATAGGAATAAGATCTACCATAATGTGTAGTAATTGTGTCATACATTTATACAGCAGTAATACTCTTTATTCAGGCATAAGTACACTATATATACAAAAGTATGTGGACGCGCCTTCAAATGAGTGGATTCTGCTATTTCAGACACAACTGTTTGCGACAGGTGTATAAAATCCAGGGCACAGCCATGCAATCTCCATAGAAAAACATTGGCTTGAGAATGGCCTGTACTGAAGAGCTCAGTGACTTTTAATGCGGCACCGTCATAGGATGCCACCTTTGCAACAAATCAGTTCATCAAATTCCTGCCTTGCTAGGGCTGCCCTGGTGAACTGTAAGTGCTGCTATTGTGAAGTGTAAATGTCTTGGAGCAACAACAGCTTGGCCGCAAAGTGGTAGGCCATACAAGCTCCTGTACAGGCAAGAACGAACGAACGAACGAACGAACGAACGAGAGAGAGAGAGAGAGAGAGAGAGAGAGAGAGAGAGAGAGAGAGAGAGAGAGAGAGAGAGAGAGAGAGAGAGAGAGAGAGAGAGAGAGAGAGAGAGAGAGAGAGAGAGAGAGAGAGAGAGAGAGAGAGAGGGGTCATGTGTGAAATGAATGGACCTGTGATAGATAAGTGGATTTGCTGTCCATCCAAGAGGAAAGCAAGCAAGATAAATTGACTGTCAAAAACAGCCACACCCGTTGCTGCTCGTATCACTTGTCATGTGAAGCATAGCTCAAAGCTCTTGTTCGTATCACTTGTCATGTGAAGCATAGCTCAAAGCTCTTGTTCGTATCACTTGTGATGTGAAGCATAGCTCAAAGCTCTTGTTCGTATCACTTGTCATGTGAAGCATAGCTCAAAGCTCTTGTTCGTATCACTTGTGATGTGAAGCATAGCTCAAAGCTCTTGTTCGTATCACTTGTCATGTGAAGCAGAGCTCAAAGCTCTTGTTCGAATCACTTGTCATGTGAAGCATACAGCGTATAGCTTCATATTAAGCATTCTTTCCTATTGCTACCCTGCTCCAAAACCATGGATGCTAAAACAGGTGCATGAAATTAATTGATGAAGCACTCAAAAAGCTACTATCACTGCAGCTATTATCACTGCTATTACCACCTGTTTAGTTTAAGATAGGCAATAGGAATAAGATCTAGCATAATGTGTAGTACAGTAATACTCTGTATTCAGGCATAAGTACACTATATATACAAAAGTATGTGGACGCGCCTTCAAATGAGTGGATTCTGCAATTTCAGACACAACTGTTGCCGGCAGTTGTGTAAAATCCAGGGCACAGCCATGCAATCTCCACAGACAAACATTGGCATAAGAATTGCCAGTACTGAAGAGCTCAATGACTTTCAACACGGCACCGTCATAGGATGCCACCTTTCCAGCAAGTAAGTTCGGAACATTTCTGAAGTGGTGGGCCACACAAGCTCACAGAATGGGACCGCTAAGTACTGAAGCGCATAGTATGTAAAAATCCTTTGTCCTCGGTTGCAACGCTCACGACCGAGGACAAACCGCTTCTGGAAAAAACATCAGCACAATAACTGTTCGTTGGGAGCTACATAAAATGGGTTTCCATGGCCGGCAGCCACACACAAGCTTAAGATCACCATGTGCAATGCAAATCGTTGGCTGGAGCAGTTGAAACGCATTCTCTAGAATTATGAATCACGCTTCACCATCTGGCAGTCCGATGGACAAACCTGGGTTTGGCGGATGCCAGGAGCACGCTACCTGCCCAAATGCGTAGTGCCAACTGTAATGTTTGGTGGAGGAGGAATAATGATCTGAGGCTGTTTTTCATGGTTTGGGCTAGACCCCTTAGTTCCAGCGAAGGGAAATCTTTACGCTACAGCATACAATGACATTCTAGAAGATTCTGTGCTTCCAACTTTGGGGAAGGCCCTTTCCTGTTTCAGCATGACAATGCCCCTGTGCACAAAGCAAGGTCCATACAGAAATGGTTTGTCGAGATTGGTGTGGAAGAACTTGACTGGCCTGCACAGAACACCTGACCTTAACCCCATTGAACAACTTTGGGATGAATTGGAACGGCGACTGCTAGCCAGGCCTAACTGCCTAACATCAGTGCCCACTAATGCTCTTGTGGATGAAGTCCCCGTGGCAATGTTCCAACATCTAGTGTAATTCCTTCCCAGAATAGTGGAGGCTGTTATAGCAGCAAGGAGGGGACCAACTCCATATTAATGCCCATGATTTGGTAATGAGATGTTCGAGCAGGTTTCCACAAACGTATGGTCATGTAGTGTATGATATACAGTTGAAGTCGGAAGTTTACATACACTTAGGTTGGAGTCATTAAAACTCGTTTTTCAACCACTCCACAAATTTCTTGTTAACAAACTATAGTTTTGGCAAGTCGGTTAGGACATCTACTTTGTGCATGACACAAGTAATTCTTCCAACAATTGTTTACATACAGATTATTTCACTTAAAATTCACTGTATCACAATTCCAGTGGGTCAGAAGTTTACATACACTAAGTTGACTGTGCCTTTAAACAGCTTGGAAAATTCCAGAAAATGATGTCATGGCTTTAGAAGCTTCTGATAGGCTAATTGACATAATTTCAGTCAATTGGAGGTGTACCTGTGGATGCATTTCAAGGCCTACCTTCAAACTCAGTGCCTCTTTGCTTGACATCATTGGAAAATCTAAAGAAATCAGCCAAGACCTCAGAAAAAAAATTGTAGACCTTCACAAGTGTCATTCATCCTTGGGAGCAATTCCAAACAACAACAGTACGCAAGTATAAACACCATGGGGCCATGCAGCCGTCATACTGCTCAGGAAGGAGACGCTTTCTGTCTCCTAGAGATTAACGTACTTTGGTGCGAGAAGTGCAAATCAATCCCAGAACAACAGCAAAGGACCTTGTGAAGATGCAGGAGGAAACAGGTACAAAAGTATCTATATCCACAATAAAACGAGTCCTATATCAACATAACCTGAAAGGCCGCTCAGCAAGGAAGGAGTCACTGCTCCAAAACCGCCATAAAAAGCCAGACTACAGTTTGCAACTGCACCTGGGGACAAAGATCATACTTTTTGGAGAAATGTCCTCTGGTCTGATGAAACAAAAATCGAAATGTTTGGCCATAATGACCATCATTATGTTTGGAGGAAAAAGGGGGAGGCTTGCAAGCCGAAGGACACCATCCCAACCGTTAAGCACAGGGGTGACCGCATCATGTTGTGGGGGTGCTTTGCTGCAGGAGGGACTGGTGCACTTCACAAAATAGATGGCATCATGAGGCAGGAAAATTATGTGGATATATTGAAGCAACATCTCAAGACATCAGTCAGGAAGTTAAAGCTTGGTCGCAAATGGGTCTTCCAAATGGACAAAGGCCCAAAGCATACTTCCAAAGTTGTGGCAAAATGGCTTAAGGACAACAAAGTCAAGGTATTGGAGTGGCCATCACAAAGTCCTGACGTCAATCCTATAGAAAATGTGTGGGCAGAACTGAAAAAGCGAGTGCGAGCAAGGAGGCCTACAAACCTGACTCAGTTACACCAGCTCTGTCAGGAGGAATGGGCCAAAATTCACCCAACTTATTGTGGGAAGCTGGTGGAAGGCTACGCGAAACATTTGACCTAAGTTAAACAATTTACAGGCAATGCTACCATATACTAATTTAGTGTATGTAAACTTCTGACCCACTGGGAATGTGATGAAAGAAATAAAAGCTGAAATAAATCATTCTCTCTACTATTATTCTGACATTTCACATTCTTCAAATAAAGTGGTGAGCCTAACTGACCTAAGACAGGGGATTCTTTACTAGGATTAAATGTCAGGAATTGTCAAAAACAGAGTTTAAATGTATTTGGCTAAGGTGTATGTAAACTTCCGACTTCAACTGTAAATGCTATGATGGTGTTGGTGCTGCATGGTATTATGAATGTGAAGTAGGTACATTATTCTGATGGTGTTGGTACTCTATGGTATTATGAATGTGGTGTACGTACATTATTCTGATGGTGTTGGTACTGTATGGGTGTATGAGTGTGGTGTAGGTACAGTGTTATTATTCTGATGGTGTTGGTACTGTATGGGTGTATGAGTGTGGTGTAGGTACAGTGTTATTATTCTGATGGTGTTGGTACTGTATGGGTGTATGAGTGTGGTGTAGGTACAGTGTTATTATTCTGATGGTGTTGGTACTGTATGGGTGTATGAGTGTGGTGTAGGTACAGTGTTATTATTCTGATGGTGTTGGTACTGTATGGGTGTATGAGTGTGGTGTAGGTACAGTGTTATTATTCTGATGGTGTTGGTACTGTATGGGTGTATGAGTGTGGTGTAGGTACAGTGTTATTATTCTGATGGTGTTGGTACTGTATGGGTGTATGAGTGTGGTGTAGGTACAGTGTTATTATTCTGATGGTGTTGTTGCATTGGCCCTAATCCTCAGCAGTGCTGGCTGTGATGCAACACTCTACCCTGCCTCTACACACAAAGACAAGCCCTGCTAGATTTTCTGCTCCACAGAATTAGGTGCAGCTAGCTAATAACAACATCCCGCTGTGACCAAGCCTGCCAGGGCTCACATACACACACGTACACACACATACACACACACACATAATTGGATAAACACACACACACACACACACACACACACACACACACACACACACACACACACACCCAAATGCACATGGAAATCCACTCCAACACACACGTAGAGACACAGAAAGACACACACATCTGCACACATATTCGTAAACAGACTCACACAAACAAATGTACACACACATACACACACGTTCACACACGTTGCTCAGTGCTGCAGCCAGTAAGAAGGTTCAGGTCCCTCCCTGCTAGGCTGTCCCCCACCCTGCCTCCCACTGCCTCTCTGTGCAAGGCTCAATTTGCCATCAGGAGATATCGATTCTGCTGCCTGCAGGCTTTTTATAGCAACCAGCACCATCATTAGGGCCCAGCCCTAACACTGCCTGCCTGCCTCCCTGCCCATCTGAGAGAGACAGGGTGTAGAGAAAGATGGAGAGTAGAGAAAGACGGAGAGAGAGAGTGAGAGCGAGCGAGCAAGACATATACAGTAGAAGGAGAGATAGCTAGAGAGGGGGGGGGGGGGGGCGAGAGAGAGAGGGGGGATTTGGAAATAGAGAGAGAGAGAGATGGCAAGGAATTCGGAAGATAGAGAGTCAGAGGATTGAGGAAGACAGAGAGTCAGAGGAATGAGGAAGACAGAGAGTAAGAGGAATGAGGAAGACAGAGAGTCAGAGGAATGAGGAAGACAGAGAGTCAGAGGAATGAGGAAGATAGAGAGTTAGAGGAATGAGGAAGACAGAGAGTCAGAGGAATGAGGAAGACAGAGTCAGAGGAATGAGGAAGACAGAGAGTCAGAGGAATGAGGAAGACAGAGAGTCAGAGGAATGAGGAAGACAGAGAGTCAGAGGAATGAGGAAGACAAAGAGAAAGAGAGAGGAAGAGGTACTGCAGAGTGAAGAGAGAGGGAGAAACAGAGAGAGAAGAAGAGAGAGACATGGAAAAGACTCAGAAATGCTGGTGCCTTGTTGTTTATCACTAATTACACATGCACTCTATATTCCATATGCTAATGTAAGTGCAGTCACACTGTGATATGTGCTGTAGCATAAGAAACAGCCTAAGTAGGATTTACTGCCTAATGTTAGGTAACATCTTGGTAATCACTTCATTTCCCTGGCTTCTATTACATAGGCATTAAATTAATATGTATCCTAAGTAGCTTTCAAAACAGAGCTGAGGGGGTGTTGTCGCTATCTTAATTAGGGTAGATATTCCTAAATCATAAACATACACACTTAGTGTGATTGAAAGAAATCATGGTTGACTATACTACCAAATCATAAACATATAAGACATGCTTAAATGTGTGTGCGTGTGTCCTTACGTGTGTGTGTGTGTGTGTGTGTGTGTGTGTGTGTGTGTGTGTGTGTGTGTGTGTGTGTGTGTGTGTGTGTGTGTGTGTGTGTGTGTGTGTGTGTGTGTGTGTGTGTGTGTGTGTGTGTGTGTGTGTGTGTGTGTTTTTTCAGTACCTCCTGCCCCAGGGTGCAACCTTAATCTGTAATTGGCTGTCTGGTGTGATACACAGCAGTGTAAAACCTGTTCTTATCTCTCTACTAAAGCACTACTAGGTGTTCAAACAACCTACACTACACACACTAACCAATATGCAACACAGACAGAGAGAGAGGGAGAGAGACCAAAATAAAGAGAGAGCCGGCTAACCTTTCTCTCCCTCTCTCCCTCCATCCCAGATGTCTTCCACTGCTCCAGTGTCCTCCTGACTCCAGTCTAATTGCTCTCTGATTGGTGAATTTATGTGCCCCGCCTGTGTATGTCCATTACTATACACTTCTCAGTATTTGTCACAACAACAACAACAACAACAACAAGAGCAACACCAGCCAGCAGCCGGGTCCATACATGCCCATTTAGCATGTCCACCCCACTCGCTCCCCTCCGACTGGAACTTATCCTCCAGCTCTGAATCAATGATTACGATGCAGAGGGAATTGCTCTCTCTCTCTCTCTCTTTCATTCAGCGCCACCACCACTCCACCCAGCCGGCAGATTGAATAACACAATCAAATTATAGTGGTAGAGTATAAACAGCTTTCAGCTTTCAGGGCATAAACAGCTTTCAGGGCATGAAAAGCATTCAGCCTTCAGGGCATAAACAGCATTCAGCCCAATGGAGGGGGTTTCAGCAGCATGAGGTGGTGTGGCGTGCAGGCCAAGCAGGATCGTGTCGTTTGAAACTCCCGAGAGGCCCAATCATGGGCCTGTCACTTATGAAAATGCCGCATAATGCATTTCTATTGGGGGACATTACAGTAAGTGTCCTCGGGCTGTTGTGTCAAGTTGACAAGCCACAGTGGAGGAAATTGGAAAAGACATCAACACAGGGAAACACACAAATAACCTACACCCAATTATATACAATAGACATACATACACAGAAACGTAAATGCCCTATTGCAATCATAAACACTTGGAATGAGAAATACACCTGTTTTCTGCTCACGAAGGCAGTCATATAAACACTCACTTCAAAATATACGGACTTATAAGGTACATGCCAAGGTACATGCCATGACACCATTCATACTTTACACTAAAGCTGTACATGTTCAACTGCAGGCGTATCTCACAAGATATTTCCCGTCTTCTATACCCAATATGTAAGTGCGCTGTAAGAAAAATCTTGTTGTTTTTACGATAACTTACTGGCAATCCAGTTACCTGTAAGTTACGGTAAAAAAAGGTACAGTATGTTACCGTAAATTCGAAATACACTTTGATTTAACAGTACATTACTATAAACTGTATATTAATGTACTGTTTAACCAAAGTTTATTTGGAATTTATGGTAACATACTGTACCTTTTTTTTACAGTAACTTACAGGTAACTGGTTTCCAGTAAGTTACCTTAAAAGCAACAGGATTCTTTTTACAGTGTGTGCTAAAACATTTAAATTGAAATCGATATGCTGACATCTCCTAGAGGGCTTACACATTCAGATTGTTCAGATGGTTATTACTAAACTGAGAATTGTTGGCAGGCAATGAAGCCTCAACTAGCCTTGGGACAGCATCCTCATCCCTCCTTGCTCCAGTCGCCTCCTACTCCACACATGTAGCTCAACATCCAAGTATAATGTAATATGTCATCCGGTTTGTGATCGTCTCAAGACCATGGCAACAGGTGGAAACCCATGGCTGGGTCTATGAAGGGTTTATACCTCTATTTTTAGAAGATTGACTTACAGAAGTTTCTGGAAAAATGAAATGAGAACTTCAGATTGTGTATAGTTTCGATATCTCTAGGCCAAAAATGCAACTACCGGTTGCATCACAAGACCTGATGTGGATGATGTTAACCCATTGTGGGAAATTATGCTAAACTCTTATAAGAGCTTTCAGAGGACTCGGGTCTGTGTTCAGACATCCAGAATTCAGTATCTCTAAAGGAGAAAACTCACCAGACCGATTGTCGGTAAGTACAGCACAGGACCGTTTGTTTGCAGTTCGTTAGCTTGCTATCGCCGTGTTTTTTTTATACTGTAGGTACCACCCACCGGCGGTGGCTGACGGACGTCATTTCCGCCTGCTTCTACATGTAGAATCGGTTTAAACTCGGTTTGCAAATTACAGCCGACGACTTTTTTCAGAGATCCTAAGTACTATCAGTCGGCAAACGCTCGACAATCCTATTGGTCTGTCATTGCCTTAGGCAACAGGTGTGGGGTTGGGACTAGTTCAACCAGGTCACCCGTGATACAAGTCAGTATCCGACGCCCATCAATGTCTGACGACATTGGGAGATGACGTGTAAACCGGCCACTACGGGCATCAGTAAGCGCTATTACCTTCAAGTAGGTTTCGGATTTGCTAGGGCATTGTGGACGGGGATAGCAGATTGGTGTAAGCATCTCCCTTTGATTCCAAAGGTTGCATGTTTGAATCCAGCAACAGAACATTGTTTTTGAGATATTTGTTTTTAGCCTATCCCAAACCTTAACCCTTACTTTACCCATTCGGAGTTAATGCCTAAACTTAACCTTAAAAATGTGGAGTTAAGGCCTAAACCTAACCTTAAACACATTGAAATTTGACGTTTGCAACAACGAAATATGATGTTTGAGAAACATCGATGACGTGAGACAGAGCTAGAGCTAGCATGGGACTTCTGACTTCTTTATTAAGTGGTCTGCTACTCTGTCTGACTCCCTCTCTCTCTTTATTAAGTGGTCTGCTACTCTGTCTGACTCCCTCTCTATCTTTATTAAGTGGTCTGCTGCTCTTTCTGACTCCCTCTCTATCTTTATTAAGTGGCCTGCTGCTCTGTCTGACTCCCTCTCTATCTTTATTAAGTGGTCTGCTGCTCTGTCTGACTCCCTCTCTATCTTTATTAAGTAGCCTGCTGCTCTGTCTGACTCCTTCTCTATCTTTATTAAGTGGTCTGCTGCTCTGTCTGACTCCCTCTCTATCTTTATTAAGTGGTCTGCTGCTCTGTCTGACTCCCTCTCTATCTTTATTAAGTAGCCTGCTGCTCTGTCTGACTCCCTCTCTATCTTTATTAAGTGGTCTGCTGCTCTGTCTGACTCCCTCTCTAACAGGGACAATTTACACAAACACAGAGCAGATAGCTGTCATAGGATGGATGATTTGTATCCCATTAAGTCTCCCCATTTCCTCTCTCTCTCTCTCTCTCTCTCTCTCTCTCTCTCTCTCTCTCTCTCTCTCTCTCTCTCTCTCTCTCTCTCTCTCTCTCTCTCTCTCTCTCTCTCTCTCTCTCTCTCTCTCTCTCTCTCTCTCTCTCTCTCTCTCTCTCTCTCTCTCTATCCATCTATCCATCCATCTCTTCACTTTTCTCTCTCTCTCTCTCTCTCTCTCTCTCTCTCTCTCTCTCTCTCTCTCTCTCTCTCTCTCTCTCTCTCTCTCTCTCTCTCTCTCTCTCTCTCTCTCTCTCGCTCTTTCTCTCTCTCTCGCTCTCTCTCTCTCTCTCTACTGTAATTCTCTCCTTTGATATGAACTCCATATACTGAAACGGTGAGTCACTCTGTGGGAAGATAAATAATCCTGCTGTCACTTCAGGGAAGGCCTTATGAAATAGAAGAGTCTGTACACACTCTTATGCCATAACATCACTAACACTCCACACATACTGTACAGTACCAGCCAAAAGTTTGGACACACCGACTCATTCAAGAGTTTTTCTTATTTTTTTACTATTTTCTACATTGTAGAATAATAGTGAAGACATCAAAACTATGAAATAACACATATGGAATCATGTAGTAACCAAAAAAGTGTTAAACAAATCAAAATATATTTTATATTGGAGATTCTTCAAAGTAGCCACTCTTTGCCTTGATGACAGCTTCACTCTGCGGTCCAACTCATCCCAAACCATCTTAATTGGATTGAGGTTGGGTGATTGTGGAGGCCAGGTCATCTGATGCAGCACTCCATCACTCTCCTTCTTGGTGAAATAGCGCTTACACAGCCTGGTAGTGTGTTTGGGTCATTGTCCTGTTGAAAAAAATTATAGTCCCACTAAGCGCAAACCAGAAGGAATGGCGTGTCGCTGCAGAACGCAGCGGTAGCCCTGCTGGTTAAGTATGCCTTGAATTCTAAATAAATCACTGACAGTGTCACCAGCAAAGCACAATAACCCCTCCTCCTCCATGCTTCACGGCGGGAACCACACATGCAGGGATCATCCGTTCACTTACTATGCGTCTCACAAAGACACAGCGGTTGGAATCAAAAATCTCAGATTTGGACTCATCAGACCAAAGGACAGATTTCCACCGATCTAATGTCCATTGCTCGTGTTTCTTGGCCCAAACAAGTCTCTTATTCTTATTGGTGTCCTTTAGTAGTGGTTTCCTTACAGCAATTCGAGCATGAAGGCCTGATTCACGCAGTCTCCTCTGAACAGTTGATGTTGAGATGTGTCTGTTACTTATTCTCTGCAGCAGAGGTAACTCTGGGTCTTCCTTTCCTGTGGCAGTCCTCATGAGAGGTAGTTTCATCATAGTGCTTGATGGTTTTTCAACTGCACTGACCTTCTTGTCTTAAAGTAATGATGGACTGTCATTTCTCTTTGCTTATTTGAGCTGTTCTTGCCATAATATGGACTTTTTACCAAATAGGGCTATCTTCTGTATACCACCCCAACCATGTCACAACACAACGGATTGTCTCAAACACATTAAGAAGGAAAGAAATTCCACAAATTAACTTTTAACAAGGCACACCTGTTAATTGAAATGCATTCCAGGTGACTACCTCATTAAGCTGGTTGAGAGAATGCCAAGTGTGTGCAAAGCTGTCATCAGGCTGTCACGTCCTGACCATAGAGAGCCTTTATTTTCTATGGTGGAGTAGGTCAGGGCGTGACTGGGGGTTGTTCTAGTTTATTATTTCTATGTGGGGTTCTAGGTTTAATTTTCTATGTTGGTTATTTGTATGATTCCCAATTAAAGGCAGCTGATAATCGTTGTCTCTAATTGGGGATCATATTTAAGTAGTGTTTGTTCCCACCTGTGTTTGTGGGATATTGAATTTTGTATTTTGAGTAAGTGTATGTAGCACCTCTGTAGTCACGGTTCGTTGTTTGTTTCTTGTTTTGTTTAAAGTTTCATGTTTAATCAATTATGTGGAACTCAACATCCGCTGTGCCTTGGTCCGTTTCTACAAACAGCCGTGACACAGGTAAAGGGTGGCTATTTGAAGAATCTCAAATATAAAATATATTTTGATTTGTTTAACTTGTTTGTTTGATTTGTTTAACACTTGGTGACTACATGATTGTATGTGTTATTTCATTTTTAGAAATATCTAATTTACATAAGTATTCACACCCCTGAGTCAATGCTTCGTAGAAGCCCCTTTGGCAGCTATTACAGCTGTGAGTCTTTCTGGGTAAGTCTCCAAGAGCTTTCTACACCTGGATTGAGCAACATTTGACCATTATTCTTATCATAATTCTTTAAGCTCTGTCAAATTGGTTGTTGATTATTACTAAACAACCATTTCAGTTCTTGCCAAAGATGTCCAGGTAGATTTAAGTCAAATCTGTAACTCGGCCACTCAGGAACATTCACTGTCTTCTTGGTAAGCAACTCCAGTTTAGATTTGGTCTTGTATTTGGTCTTGTCACTCTGTCAGAGTGACCATCGGGTTCGTGGTCACCTCCTTGACCAAGGCCTTTCTCCCCCGATTGCTCAGTTTGGCCGGGCGGCCAGCTCTAGGAAGAGTCTTTGTGGTTCCAAACTTCTTCCATTTAAGAATGATGGAGGCCACTATGTTCTTGAGGACCTTCAATGCTGCAGAAATGTGTTGGTACCCTTCCCCAGATCTGTGCCTCAACACAATGCTGTCTCAGAGCTCTACGGACAATTTCTTCGACCTCATTTAAAATATATACATATATACAGTATATATTTTCATTTAATTAACTAGGCAAGTCAGTTAAGAACAAATTCTTATTTACAATGATGGCCTACACCGGCCAAACCTGGACGATGCTGGGCCAATCGTACACCGCCATATGGGACTCCCAAACACAGCCGGTTGGGATACAGCCTGTATTCAAACCAGGGTGTCTGTAGTGATGCCTCTAGCACTAAGGTGCAGTGCCTTAGACCACTGCGCCACTCGGGAGCAGTCTTCGGGAGCCCATAGCTTGGTGTTTGCTCTGACATGTACTGTCAACTGTGGGACCTTACATAGACAAGTGTGTGTCTTTCGAAATCATGTCCAATCAATTGAATTTACCACAGGCAGACTCCAATCAAGTTGTAGAAACATCTCAAGGATGATCAATGGAAACAGGATGCACCTGAGCTCATTTTCGCATCTCATAGCAAATGGTCTAAATACTTAAGTAAATAAGTTATTTCTGTTTTTATTTTGTACAAATTTGCAAACATTTCTAAAAACCTGTTTTCACTTCATCATTATGGGGTTAAATTCTTTAGGCTCTAATGTATGGATTTCACATGACTGGGCAGGGGTGCATCCACCCTCTGGGTTGCCAGACGTAGCCAATCAGAATGAGTTTTTCCCCACAAAAGTGCTTTATTACAGACAGAAATATTACTCCTCATCAAGTTGGATGGGTTCCGTTGGTGTACAGCAATCTTTAAGTCATACCACAGATTCTCAATTGGATTGAGGTCTGGGATTTGACTAGACCATTCCAAGACATTTAAATGTTTACCCTTAAACCATTCGAGTGTTGCTTTAGCAGTATGCCTAGTGTCATTGTCCTGCTGGAAGGTGAACCTCCGTCCCAGTCTCAAATCTCTGAAAGACTGAAACAGGTTTCCCTCAAGAATTTCCCTGCATTTAGAGCCATCCATCATTCCTTCAATTATGACCAGTTTCCCAGTCCCTGCCAATGGAAAAACATCCCCACAGCATGATGCTGCCAACACCATGCTTCACCGTGGGGATGGTGTTCTCGGGGTGATGAGAGGTGTTGGGTTTGCACTAGACATAGCGTTTTGCTTGATGGCCAAAAAGCTCAATTTTAGTCTCATCTGACCGGAGTACCTTCTCCATATGTTTGGGGAGTCTCCCACAGGCCTTTTGGCAAACACCAAATGTGTTTTCTTATTTTTTTCTTTAAGCAATGGATTTTTTCCGGCCACTCTTCCGTAAAGCCCAGCTTTGTGGCGTGTACGGCTTAAAGTCGTCCTATGGACAGATACTCCAATCTCCCGCTGTGGAGCTTTGCAGCTCCTTCAGGCCACGCTCAAGGTCCTAAACGATATCATAACCGCCACCGATAAAAGACAATAATGTGCAGCTGTATTCATCGACTTGGCCAAGGCTTTCAACTCTGTCAATCACCACATTCTTATCGGCAGACTCAACAGCCTCAACTACTCAGAGTTCAGTGTGTCAAATCGGAGGGCCTGTTGTCCGGACCTCTGGAAGTCTCTATGGGGGTGCCACAGGGTTCAATTCTCGGGCCAACTCTTTCCTCTGTATACATCAATGATGTCGCTCTTGCTGCTGGTGATTCTCTGATCCACCTCTACGCAGACAACACCATTCTGTACACTTCTGGCCCTTCTTTGGACACTGTGTTAACTAACCTCCAGACGAGCTTCAATGCCATACAACTCTCCTTCCGTGGCCTCCAATGGCTCTTAAATGCAAGTAAAACTAAATGCATGCTCTTCAACTGATCGCTGCCCGCACCTGCCCGCCCGTCCAGCATCACTACTCTGGACGGTTCTGACTTAGAATATGTGGACAACTACAAATACCTAGGTGTCTGAATAGACTGTAAACTCTCCTTCCAGACTCACACTAAGCATCTCCAATCCAAAATTAAATCTAGAATTGGCTTCCTATTTCGCAACAAAGCATCCTTCACTCATTCTGCCAAACATACCCTTGTAAAACTGACTATCCTACCGATCCTTGACTTCGGCGATGTCATTTACAAAATAGCCTCCAACACTCTACTCAACAAATTGGATGCAGTCTATGACAGTGCCATCCGTTTAGTCACCAAAGCCTCATATACTACTACCCACCACTGTGACCTGTATGTTCTCGTTGGCTGGCCCTCGCTTCATATTCGTCGCCAAACCCACTGGCTCCAGGTCATCTATAAGTCTCTGCTAGGTAAAGCCCCACCTTATCTCAGCTCACTGGTCACTATAACAACACCCACCCGTAGCACGTGCTCCAGCAGGTATATTTCACTGGACTCATATCTCCCTCACTAACTTTAAGCATCAGCTGTCAGAGCAGCTCACAGATCATTGCACTTGCACATAGCCTACCTGTAAATAGCCCATCCAACTACCTCATCCCTATATGTTTTTTTTATTTTATTGCTCCTTTGCACCCCAGTATCTCTACTTGCACATTCATCTTCTGCACATCTATCACATCTATCCTCTATCATTTATTGCCTTTCCCCCCTCACCTCATTTGCACACACTGGCAGGTTTGTTGTGGTGCCATATTCGTTCCATTTTTGAACAATGGATTTAATGGTGCTTCATGGGATGTTCAAAGTTTTGGATATTTTTTATAACCCAACCCTGATCTGTACTTCTCCACAACTTTCTCCCTGACCTGTTTGGAGAGCTCCTTGGTCTTCATGGTGCCGCTTGCTTAGTGGTGCTCCTTGCTTAGTGGTGTTGCAGACTCTGGGGCCTTTCAGAACAGGTGTATATATACTGAGATTATGTGACAGATCATGTGACACTTAAATAACTAACTAATTATGTGATTTCTGAAGGTAATTGGTTGCACCAGATCTTATTTAGGGGCTTCATAGCAAAGGGGGGGAATACATACAGTATGCACGCATCGGGGTTTCGTTTTAAATTTGTATTTATTTTTTGAAACAAGGGATTTTTTTCATTTCACTTCACCAATTTGGACTATTTGTGTATGTCCATTACATCAAATCCAAATAAAAATCTATTTAAATTACAGGTTGTAATGCAACAAACTAGGAAAAACTAGGCACTGTATTTCAGCTCATGAAACATGGGACAAACACTTTATATGTTACATTTTATATTTTTGTTCAGTGTAGTAATGTGTTGCATTGGATTTGCCCAAAAACAAAACACTTTGTTTTCAGGACAAAAAGTGAATTAGTTTGCCACATTTTCTGCAGCATTCATTTAGTGTTGCCAACGGGATGCATACTTTGTAATATTTTGATTCTGTACAGGCATCCTTCTTTTCACTCTTTAGTGTAGTGAAGTAACTACAATGTTGTTGATCCATCCTCAGTTTTCTTATCACAGCCATTACATGTTAACTCCTGAAATTATTTAGGCTTGCCATAACAAAGGGTTTGAATACTTATTTACTCAAATTTTGAAAAACCTGATTTTACTTTGATGTTATGGGGAATTGTGTTTCGGACAGTGAAACAAAATATCATTTTAATCCATTTTAAATTCAGGCTATAACACAACAAAATGTGAAAAAAGTCAAGGAGTCTGAATACTTTCTGAAGGCACAGTAAATCATGATAAACTCAAGTTTACAAGTGCACGCACACGCACACACACACACACACACGCACGCACATCCTTGTGCTGTAGGAGCTGATTATACGGAGCGAAGGTTCTGGGCTTTTTAAAGCTAAGAACTGCTTTGAGGAAAGGTTATGGAGCTTGTGCATTGAGACATGACTCACTCACCCTCTGCTGTCTAAATACCAGATGCAAAAGGATCAGACAGCCACATTCATCTCCTATCTGCTGTAACGCAGCGGGAGTGAGAGAGAGGATGGAGGGAGAGTGGGAGAGAGAGTGGCGGGAGGGAGAAAGGTGTAGAGAGATGGATATAAATAGAGAGAAACAGAGGGAGAGACAGGTGAAGGCATGAAGGAAGGGGGGGAGAGAATCAAATCAAATGTTATTTGTCACATGCGCCGAATGCAACAAGTGTAGACTCTACCCTGCAATGCTTACTTACGAGCCATTTCCCAACAATGCAGTTAAAAAGTAATAACATTTACAAATAGATTAAAAGAAAATAGTAACACAATAAAATAACAATAACGAGGCTATATTACAGGCTATATACAAGCAGTACCGGTACTGGGGTACGAGGTATTTGGGGTAATTGATTGAGGTAATATGTACATGTAGGTTTGGTTAGGTGATTGATTTAAGTACTATGTACATGTAGGTAGGGGGTTAAAAGCAGAAATTCCAGGTAGCCATTTCATTAACTGTTCAGCAGTGTTATGGCTTTGGGGTAGAGCTGTTCAGGAGCCTTTTGGTCTCAGACTTGGTGCTTCGGTTCCGCTTGCAGTGCGGTAGCAGAGAGAACAGACAGTGACTTAGGTGGCTGAACTCTTTGACCATTTTTAGGGCCTTCCTATGTTACCGCCTGGTATATAGGTCCTGGATGACAGGCAGCTCAGCCCCAGTGATGTACTGGGCTGTACGCACTACGCTCTGTAGCGCATTGCGGTCGGATGCCGAGCAGTTGCCATACCAGGCGGTGATGCAGCCAGTCAAGATGTTCTCAATGGTGCAGATGTAGAACTTTCTGAGGGCCCATGCCAAATTTTTTCAGCTTCCCGAGGGGGAAGAGGCATTGTCACGTCCTCTTCACAACTGTGTTGGTGTGTTTGGACCATGATAAGTCCTTAGTGATGTGGACACCGAGGGAGCTCTTGCCTACGTTGAGGGAGAGATTGTTGCCCCGGCACCACACTGCCAGGTCTCTGACATCCTCCCTGTAGAAGAAAGAGATGTGGAGCTCGAGTGAAAGATGGACGGAGGCTAAGAGAAGCACAGCAAAATAGACAGAGAAAAGGTAGGGAGAGCCAGAGGTGGAGAAAAGGGAGGTCACACCTCTTGACACATAATCCATCAGCACTAAGCATTAGAGCCAGAAAAAGCCCAGGGACAGTAAAAAAAAAAAAAAACACACACACACACACACACACACACACACACACACACACACACACACACACACACACACACACACACACACACACACACACACACACACACACACACACACACACACACACACACACACACACACACACACACAGGACAGGCCAGGAATAGCAAAACATGACTGAAATTTAACAAGTAAGGCCAGGACAGACATGAAAAACCACTGCTCTGCAATCGGCCAGCATCTCCCTGCAGTTCTCATTCCGGTATGAGCCACATGTACTGAATATGTGTTCTCTGTAAGTGACTTTGGGTAATTTACCCCACCCTTAACAATACTGTAATTACGGACGGAGCCAAAGCGATAATATGCAGTTCAGTAATCTGCATGCAGCTGGGATCTGTTCAATAGACTGGTACAAGGTCTTATACACTCCTCGTATTTATACACTGTGTGTGTGTGTGTGTGTGTGTGTGTGTGTGTGTGTGTGTGTGTGTGTGTGTGTGTGTGTGTGTGTGTGTGTGTGTGTGTGTGTCCTCCACCAAGGGCAGAAAGCCTTATTCCCCTCAATCAAATCAAATCACAACAGCACATCACTTAGCAAGCACACACTGCCTAACACAATCCAATTTAGAGGAATTCACTACAGGCCTAGCTTCATCTCTCTCTCTCTCTCTCGATTGATTTTATTTGACATTTAAAAAATATATATACATGTACACACAGTACATACATTTTAAAACATGTGAGGGACAGCACAGTAAAGTCAATTACTTATTTCATTGTGGTCCCTTCAGTTCATATGAGACCAGAGTCGTTCAGCTGTCGCCTCCACATCCACTGTAAATCCCTTGTCAAACCTTTTCTAATTCTCCTTCTTGCGTTTTCCCCTTAAGGGGATAGTTTACCCAAATTACAAAATTACTTTTTAGTTTTTCAAATGCAAATTTTTGAGCAATTGTGGCACAAATCCAATGCAAGCCAATTATACCTACTAGCATTTCCGCGCTCCATATCCAAATCCCCCATGTAATTTGGGGGAACTATCCCTTTAAGGCTCTAAACAATGGTGTTTATCTCCATCCCACACCTGGACATGCTGTTTCAGCCAGGGGCAGGGTGACAGACTGTACATCTAAACAGATGCACAAGGGAAACAGAAACAAACAGCTCCAATAGAAGTATATTGCCTAGACAGGGTAAGGTGATAATGTCAATTAGCAAGAGGGGCATCTTGGTAACAAAACAACTATGAATAACTGTCTAGGGAAAGAAGGAGACTGAATGACGTGATGTTTCCCTACCACCATTCTCTGACACCTTCTTAGATCGTTTCCAAGATTGTTGACCTTTGCTGTCATTAGACACTCATTAGAAACCTGCATAGAGGTCACAGGTCAAAGTTCTTCACGGAGGTTATTACATGACTGTCAAATAACTTCATGGACTAGAACCCACCCATTAACATGAACAACATAACCCTGCCTCGCACAAAGCCTGAAGGCAGATGATATCTCCTAGAGTAGCGGTATTCAAATCTTACCCTACGAGGTTGGGACTACTGCTGCTTTTCTGTTCTACCTGACAATGAATTTCACTCAGGTCTAAATCAGTCCCGAATTAGAGATGAATATTATTTTTTTTAAGTCGTGGAAGTGGCTTTGTAGTCCAGATTTGAATGCGAAGACCCTAGAGCTTTACATAGAGCCTTTAGTTCAGCAGGTTAACACTGTCTTCACTGGTAGATGAGCCACACCCAGGTTCTATTCATTACGTAGCCTACACACTATAGTCATTCCATGCCATTACAGACTTCAGGCACACACTATGGCAAATAAAGGCACATTACCTTTCCACATTTAGAAAAAAACACACACTATTTAATGACCCAGTGCCTCTTCAGTTTAAGTAGTAGCATAGGCCTCTTCAAGAGACCGATCTGTCCTGGATCCGCTACGGCTCAAACTCATTCAACACCCACTGTGACCCACATAACAAAGAGAGCCATGGCTTAGTCTAAGTGATGATTAGTACTCTGCTCCCACGCACTTCACTACTGTATGCTACAGTAAACTACAAATGGCACACACACACACACACAAACGCCCAACACACATCATGCCCCTGCATCCCTGTGTCTATGTGTGTTCAGATGACAAGGCGTTAGACGTGGCTGGGTACCACCATCCTACATGCAATCAAACCACCCATAGATATAGGCCAATGTTTACACAGTGTCTTGATGGTTACCTTCACACACACACACTTTATTCATACATACTGTACATACATCCATACTGTACATACAGTACCAGCCAAAAGTTTGGACACACCTACTCATTCAAGGGTTTTTTATACATTGTAGAATAATAGTGAAGACATCAAAACACTGAAATAACACATATGGAATCATGTAGTAACCAAAAAAGTGTTAAACAAATCAACAAATACTTAATATTTTAGATTCTTCAAAGTAGCCATCCTTTGCCTTGATAACAACTTCACACACTCTTGGCATTTTCTCAACCAGCTTCACAAGGTAGTCACCTGGAATGCATTTCAAATAACAGGTGTGCCTTGTTCAAAGTTAATTTGTGGAATGTCTTTCCTTCATAATAGGTTTGAACCAATCAGGGTAGGGGTGGTATACAGAAGATAGCCCTATTTGATAAAAGACTAAGTCCATATTATAGCAAGAACAGCTCAAATAAGCAAAGAGAAATAACAGTCCATCATTACTTTAAGACATGAAGGTCAGTCAATCTGGAAAATGTCAATAACTTTTGAAGTTTCTTCAAGTGCAGTCGCTAAAATCATGAAGCGCTATGATGAAACTGGCTCTCATGAGGACCGCCACAGGAAAGGAAGACTCAGAGTTACCTCTCCTGCAGAGGATAAGTTCATTAGAGTTAACTGCACCTCAGATTGTAGCCCAAATAAATGCTTCACAGAGTTCAAGTAACAAACACATCTCAACTGTTCAGGGAAGACTGTGTGAATCAGGCCTTCATGGTCGAATTGCTGCAAAGAAACCACTACTAAAGGACACCAATAAGAAGACACTTGCTTGGGCCAAGAAACACGAGCAATGGACATTAGACCGGTGGAAATCTGTCCTTTGGTCTGATGAGTCCAAATCTGAGATTTTTGGTTCCAACCGCCGTGTCCTTGTGAGATGCAGAGTAGGTGAACGGATGATCTCCGCATGACTGGTTCCCATCATGAAGCATGGAGGAGGAGGTGTGATGGTATGGGGGTGCTTTCCTGGTGACACTGTCAGTGATTTATTTAGAAGACAAGGCACACTTAACCAGCATGGCTACCACAGCATTCTGCAGCGAGACGCCATCCCATCTGGTTTGCGCTTATTGGGACTCTCATCTGTTTTTCAACAGGACAATGACCCAAAACACACCTCCAGGCTGTGTGAGGGATATTTTACCAAGGAGAGTGATGGAGTGCTGCATCAGATGACCTGGCCTCCACAATCCCCCGACGGCAGAGTGAAGGAAAAGCAGCCAACAGGTGCTCAGCATATGTGGGAAAAAATTCCAGGTGAAGCTGGTTGAGAGAATGCGAAGAGTGTGCAAAGCTGGCATCAAGGCAAAGGGTGGCTACTTTGAAGAATCTCAAATATAAAATACATTTTGATTTGTTTAACACTTTTTTGGTTACTACATGTGTGTTATTTCATAGTTTTGATGTCTTCACTATTATTCTACAATGTAGAAAATAGTAAAAAATAAAGAAAACCCTTGAATGAGTAGTTGTGTCCAAACTTTTGGCTGGTACTGTATGTACAGTATGCATGTAGAGGGGATGACCACGGCAGCTTTCCAATCTTTAGTGATGTCAGATGATACGAACAGGCTAGTAATAGGGGTTGCAACAATTGCGACGGATCATTTTAGAAAGAGAGGGTCCAGATTGTCTAGCCCAGCTGATTTGTAGGGGTTCAGATTCTGCAGCTCTTTCAGAACATCAGCTATCTGGATTAGGGTGAAGGAGAAGTAGAGGAGGCTTTCGCAAGTTGCTGTGGGGGGGGTGCAGAGCTGTTAACCGGGGTAGGCGTAGCCAGGTGGAAAGCATGGCCAGCCGTAGAAAAATGCTTATTGAAATTCGTGATTACCGTATATTTATCGGTGGTGACAGTGTTTCCTAGCCTCAGTGCAGTGGGCAGCTGGGAGGAGGTGCTCTTATTCTCCATGGACTTTACAGTGTCGCAGAACCTTTTGGAGTTTACAAATTTCTGTTTGAAAAAGCTAGCCTTTGCTTTCCTAACTGCCTGTGTGTATTGGTTCTTAACTTCCCTGAAAAGTTGCATATCGCGGGGGCAATTCGATGCTAATGAAAAACGCCACAGGATGTTTTTGTACTGGTCAAGGGCAGTCAAGTCTGGAGTGATTTGGAGATAGAGCACTTGCATGCCCCATTTTTTTAAGCACTTTTAAAGAGGCATCCTCTACTGACGGAATGAGATCAATATCCTTCTAGGATACCCGGGCCAGGTCGATTAGAAAGGCCTGCTCGCTGAAGTGTTTTAGGGAGCATTTGACAGTGATGAGGGGTGGTCGTTTGACCGCGGACCCATTACGGACGCAGTCAATGAGGCAGTGATCGCTGAGATCCTGGTTGAAGACAGCAGAGGTGTGTATTTGGAGGGCAGGTTGGTCAGGATGATATCTATGAGGGTGCTTGTGTTTACAGATTTAGGGTTGTACCTGGTAGGTTCCTTGATAATTTGTTTGAGATTGAGGGCATCTAGCTTAGATTGTTGGACGGCCGGGTTGTTAAGCATATCCCAGTTTAGGTCACCTAACAGTACGAACTCTGAAGATAAATGGGGGCAAATAATTAACATATGGTGTCAAGGGCACAGCTAGGGGCTGAGGGGGGTCTATAACAAGCAGCAGCAAGGAGAGATTTATTTCTGGAAAGGTGGATTTTTAAAAGTAGAAGCTCGAACTGTTTGGGCACAGACCTGGATAGCATGACAGAACTCTGCAGACTATCTCTGCAGTAGATTGCAACTCTGCCCCCTTTGGCAGTTCTATCTTGGCGGGAAAATGTTGTTGTTGGGGATGGAAATTTCAGAATTTTTGGTGGCCTTCCTAAGCCAGGATTCAGACACGGCTAGGACATCAGGGTTGGTGGAGTGTGCTAAAGCAGTGAATAAAGAAAACTTAGGGAGGAGGCTTCTGATGTTAACATGCATGAAACCAAGGCTTTTACGGTTACAGAAGTCAACAAATGATAGCGCCTGGGGAATAGGAGTGGAACTGGGGGCTACAGGGCCTGGGTTAACCGCTACATCACCAGAGGAACAGAGGGGGAGTAGGATAAGGGTACGGTTAAAGGCTATAAGAACTGGTCGTCTAGTGCGTTGGGAACAGAGAATAAAAGGAGCAGATTTCTGATTGTGGTAGAATAGATTCAGGGCATAATGTACAGACAATGGTATGGTAGGATGTGAGTACAATGGAGGTAAACCTTGGCGTTGAGTGACGATGAGAGAGGTTTCGTCTCTGGAGGCACCAGTTAAGCCAGGTGAGGTCTCCGCATGTGTGTGGGGTGGGACAAAAGGGCTAGCTAAGGCATGTTGAGCGGGACTGAGGGCTCTACAGTGAAATAAAACAATAAGAACTAGCCAAGACAGCAGTAGACATTAGAGAGAGGCATAAAGCAATCACAGGTGTTGATCAGGAGAGCTAAGACAACAACGGGTAAATGGCGATGAATGGGCAGAGCGGGTCAGTTAGGTATATACAGGACCTGAGTTCGAGGCTGGGGCCGACAGGTAAACAAAATGAGGTACCGTGTTATTAAAACAGTCCAGGGGGCATCAGCTGTGTAGCCGAGTTATCATAGGGTCAAAAGAGTAGCAATAGGTGAGTCAGGGTGCCGTTCGGTGGTCACTACTACGCTAGTCGAGCAGGTGACACAGCATTCAGAAAAGCTAGCGGGCCGGGGCTAGTAGATGGGTCTTCGGCGACATCGTAACAGAATAACCTGTTGAGACCACATCGGGCGATCACTTCGGCAGTCCAGTCATGATGGATCGGCGGGGCTCCGTGTCGACAATAAAGGGTCCAGGCCAATTGGCAAAAGAGGTATTGTAGCCCTAGAATTAACTGGTATATGGGCCTAGCTCGAGGCTAGCTCAAGGCTAGCTGGTGGTTGCTTCGGGACAGAGGCGTTAGCTAACACTAGCCACTCGTTTGCAGCTATCTAGCTGCGATGATCCGATGTAATAATCCAGAGCGGCAGGAATCCGGTGATGTTGTAGAGAGAAGCAGTCCGATATGCTCTGGGTTGATATCGCGTTGTGCAGACTGGCAGGTATTGTCCAAGCTGAGGCTGGCTGGTGACCGAGAAAAAGGTGAAGACTGCTAGACGTAGCTAACAAAGACTAGTAGCTAGTTAGCTGGCTAGCTCCTGATGGAAGTTCCAGTTATAAGGAATAATAATAGCAGATCCGTACCACATTGGGTGAGGCGGGTTGCAGAAAAGTATATTTAATCCGTTGATAGAAAGTGAGATTAAGATATATATGAAAAAGACTGGCTACTTACACAGGATAAGACACAGGATAAGACAAAGACAAACACACATGTCCGACTGCTACGCCATCTTGGAAAAAAATACATACATACATGCATACAGTACATACATACACTGTGCATGGGTCTTTCTAGAAAATAGTAAGGATTTCATATATTGTACAACTTGTATTTTTTTTTAAATAAGTCATTGATAATAACCGGATTGTTTCTTTCATGTCATTGCGTTAACTTCTCTAGGGTAGGGGGCACTATTTTTTTAGATTTGGATAGAAAACACTCTGAAGTTTCCAAAACTGTTAAAATAATGTCTGTGAGTATAACAGAACTGATTTGGCAGGCAAAAACCTGAGACAAATCTGTCCAGGAAGTAGGATTTTTTTATTTTTGTAGTTTTCAATTCAATGCCATTACAGTGTCCGTTGACTTAGGACTCAAATTTCACTTCCTATGCCTTCCACTAGATGTCAACAGTCTTTAGAACATGTTTCAGGCTTGTATTCTGAAAAATTAGGGAGTAATGACTGGACCCTACAGTGTCACAGAGCTTTTTCATGCTCAATCCCGAGAGCGTGCCTTTCTTGTTTACCTTTTATATTGACGACGTTATTGTCCGGTTGAAATATTATCGATTATTTAGGCTAAAAACAACCTGAGGATTGAATATAGACATCGTTTGACATGTTTCTATGAACTTTACGAATACAATTTGGATTTTTTGTCTGCCTGTTGTGACTGCGTTTGAGCCTGTGGATTACTGAAGAAAACGCGCGAACAAAACTGAGGTTTTTGGAGGTAAAGAGAGACTTTATCGAACAAAACTAACATTTATTGAGTAAATGAATGTCTTCTGAGTGCAACCATATGAAGATCATCAAAGGTAGGTGATTAATTTTATCTCTATTTCTTACTTGTGTAACTCTTTTACTTGTCTGGTTACTGTTTGTAATGATTTGTCTGCTGGGCGCTGTTTTCAGATAATCGCATGGTATGCTTTCGCCGTAAAGCCTTTTTGAAATCTGACACCGTGGTTGGATTAACAAGAAGTTCATCTTTAAACCTATGTATAACACTTGTATGTTTTATGAATTTTTATAATCAGTATTTCTGTTTTTTAATTTGGCGCTCTGCAATTTCACTGGATGTTGGTCAGGTGGGACGCTACCGTCCCACGTACCCTAGTGAGGTATTAAGATAAGGGGTTTTATAGCTATATTCAATAAAGTTCAAGAGTTGAATTAAAACCTAGGTTTAACCTTTATCATGGTTGGTGTCTTGGCGGATTTGTCCATAATCGTGTGACATAAAACATTACTTTTCTGTCCTTGCATTTATGGCAGTGTAAATTGTCGTTATATCATACATTAAAGATGTATGATTACATTAAAGATTAAATCAGATAAATTCGACATTGAACTTGAACTCTAAGAATTCTGGATCTAGCTGTCGGACAGTGTTTTGTATAAAGACCCTCGAATTGCAGTGTTAACATATGTCTCCTTATGTTATGGGGTGACAACATTTTTCATGGGCACACAAATCCAAAATGGTATATGCTATTGCAAATCTAATGCTTCTAACAGAAAATTCCTTCCTGGACCAGATGATGATGTGTGAGAATATCAGGGCGTAACTAATCAGCTGGCCACCGAATGTATTATTATTGAAGAACCACGTTAATGACAGTATCGATTTAGGTTTTAAATATCAATGTAAATGTCCCCTTACATTGATATTTAAAACCTAAATCGATACTGTCATTAACGTGGTTCTTCAATAATAATACATTCGGTGGCCAGCTGATTAGTTACACCCTGCTATTCTCACACATCATCATCTGGTCCAGGAAGGAATTTTCCTAAGGACAGTTAAGTGACAAACAGTTGTTGTGATAGTGTATGCGATGCAACAACAGCTCAAGTGCTGGGAGAAAAAAAAATGCGAGGAATTCTCTGTGTCACGGAGGCGCTCCGCACTGCTAAAGCTAACTCTCTCTCCTCTGCTCTCATCCTTCTAGACCTATCGGCTGCCTTTGATACTGTGAACCATCAGATCCTCCTCTCCACCCTCTCCGAGCTGGGCATCTCCGGCGCGGCCCACGCTTGGATTGCGTCCTACCTGACAGGTCGCTCCTACCAGGTGGCGTGGCGAGAATCTGTCTCCGCACCACGTGCTCTCACCACTGGTGTCCCCCAGGGCTCTGTTCTAGGCCCTCTCCTATTCTCGCTATACACCAAGTCACTTGGCTCTGTCATATCCTCACATGGTCTCTCCTATCATTGCTATGCAGACGACACACAATTAATCTTCTCCTTTCCCCCCTCTGATAACCAGGTGGTGAATCGCATCTCTGCATGTCTGGCAGACATATCAGTGTGGATGACGGATCACCACCTCAAGCTGAACCTCGGCAAGACGGAGCTGCTCTTCCTCCCGGGGAAGGACTGCCCGTTCCATGATCTCGCCATCACGGTTGACAACTCCATTGTGTCCTCCTCCCAGAGTGCTAAGAACCTTGGCGTGATCCTGGACAACACCCTGTCGTTCTCAACTAACATCAAGGCGGTGACCCGTTCCTGTAGGTTCATGCTCTACAACATTCGCAGAGTACGACCCTGCCTCACGCAGGAAGCGGCGCAGGTCCTAATCCAGGCACTTGTCATCTCCCGTCTGGATTACTGCAACTCGCTGTTGGCTGGGCTCCCTGCCTGTGCCATTAAACCCCTACAACTCATCCAGAACGCCGCAGCCCGTCTGGTGTTCAACTTTCCCAAGTTCTCTCACGTCACCCCGCTCCTCCGCTCTCTCCACTGGCTTCCAGTTGAAGCTCGCATCCGCTACAAGACCATGGTGCTTGCCTACGGAGCTGTGAGGGGAACGGCACCTCCGTACCTTCAGGCTCTGATCAGGCCCTACACCCAAACAAGGGCACTGCGTTCATCCACACCTCTGGCCTGCTCGCCTCCCTACCTCTGAGGAAGTACAGTTCCCGCTCAGCCCAGTCAAAACTGTTCGCTGCTCTGGCACCCCAATGGTGGAACAAACTCCCTCACGACGCCAGGTCAGCGGAGTCAATCACCACCTTCCGGAGACACCTGAAACCCCACCTCTTTAAGGAATACCTAGGATAGGATAAAGTAATCCTTCTAACCCCCCCCCCCCCCTTAAAAGATTTAGATGCACTATTGTAAAGTGGTTGTTCCACTGGATATCATAAGGTGAATGCACCAATTTGTAAGTCGCTCTGGATAAGAGCGTCTGCTAAATGACTTAAATGTAAATGTAAATGAATGTCCAGAATATTTTTGGTGTCTCAAGTCATTCCTTAGGCCGGTGAAGACAGATGTGCCTGGATCCACGTTGGATCTAATATCCCTAGCGAATTGATGATGATCATCTGTTGTTGTCTGATTAACTTACAGCAGGGTCTCGTTAGATCTAACATCACCCAACGCGCTTCCTATGAATTATTCTGGATATAATGACAACGAATGACGTAGCCTAGTGGGCTTATTGACAATATCATCTGGTAATGAAATAACATGGCAAATACATGTTGTTTTCCTTGTTACACCTGTCACGTCTGCTCCCGCTCTTTCCCTCCCCCTGGCGCTTGAGGGCGCCAGAATGCCTTGCATCACTCACTCCTGCCATCCATCACGTACACCTGCCTTTCCTTGTCACGCGCATCAGCGTTATTGGACTCACCTGGACTCTCTTATCACCTGTTCATTTCCTCCCCTATATGTGTCAGTTCCCCAGCTCTGTTCCCTGCTTCTGCATTGATTGTTTTTCTGTTTGCTAAGTTGTTTATGTCTCGTTCCATGTCCGTTATTTATTAAATGTTACTCCCCGTACCTGCTTCGTCTCTCCAGCGTCATCCTTGTGATAGAGCGTGACAGAATGCAGAAGCCATCACACGAAGCATCGGGGAGTACTGGCGTTCTGGTTGGTATAGTGGCATCGGCTCTGGGTCACCACCGATGGAACCGGGGGTGCCTAGCCTGCTCGTCGGGCTTCCACGCCCTAGCAGGCTCGAGAGGTTTCCTTGCCCCGGTTGGCTCGGATGGCGCCCATCCCACGTCGGGCCTCAGCTGGATCGTCAGTTCTTGTCTGCCCAGCCTGTCCAGGAGTTTTTTTTTTTTTTTTTTTTTTTTTAGGTGACGTCGGGGGTGGATTCTGCCGCCGATGGAACCGGGGGTGCCTAAGCCAGCCCGTCGAGCTTTCATGCCCTGGCTGGCTCGAGAGGTTTCATTGCCTCGGTTGGCTCGGTGGCTTCCCATCCCACGTCACAATCCACCGGATCATCGGGTTTCCTCAGCGGGATCGACAGGCGTCTGGACTCAGCCGGATCGTCAGGCTCCCATGCCTCAGCCGGCTCGCCAGGCTCTCACGCTCCAGCCGGTTCGTCGGGCTTCCACGCCTCAACCGGCTTGCCCAGCGCCCATGTCTCGGCCGGTTTGCCCAGGTGGGAGGCCGGGTGGCGCCCCTAGTGGGGGGGTACTGTCACGTCTGCTCCCGCTCTTTCCCTCCCCCTGGCGCTTGAGGGCGCCAGAATGCCTTGCATCACTCACTCCTGCCATCCATCACGTACACCTGCCTTTCCTTGTCACGCGCATCAGCGTTATTGGACTCACCTGGACTCTCTTATCACCTGTTCATTTCCTCCCCTATATGTGTCAGTTCCCCAGCTCTGTTCCCTGCTTCTGCATTGATTGTTTTTCTGTTTGCTAAGTTGTTTATGTCTCGTTCCATGTCCGTTATTTATTAAATGTTACTCCCCGTACCTGCTTCGTCTCTCCAGCGTCATCCTTGTGATAGAGCGTGACAACACCGGCAATTTTAAACAACACAAGGGGCTTGAAGTAGCCTACTTGAAATTGAATACCCCAATTTGATGCTTGAAAAGTTTCAGCCAATTTACTGTATAAGTTCTGCTGCTCTCTTATAATTATCCATGGTTTCATTTCTGATTCGTTTTTGTGAGAGATGTGGCCACTTTGGTTTGTTTGTTTCCTGCCGCTTCAGTTGAAGTGTTTTGCTCTCCTCTGTTGTAGTAAAGCCATGTACGGTTATTATGAGGAAGGCAACATGTAATATTCTCTTTAACTTGGCTTTCCATACAAATCCTTCCATTAAAAAAGCAACCTGGTTTTTGGTCACTTTCTCAATACAGGCATGAAAGTCTCCAGGCATGCATCCAATCTATTTAGTCAGGCAAGTATACATTATTCTCACATATTTTAGAATTAAATAATAATGTGAATATCAAGGACCAAAAAAATTCGTTATTCTTAATGTGTTCATTTCCTTTTTTGCATGCTTTTTTTGGGGGGGGTTCTATATTTGTCCCTATATGTACAATTATATAAATTATTCAACTGTATAACATTGAGGTCCTTGAAAATGAAGTGCTTGAAAAATTCCCTGAAAGTCCTTGAATTTCACTTGCCAATGTCTGTATGAACCCTGCTTAAAGGATGTATAGTCCTTTGTTGTTCTATAGGTGGAGTTACGGGCCAATTTGCATACATTCATGTTTATTCCTCTAAGTACAAAAATAAATCATTCATATTTTTGTTACAAACCATTTTGAAATGTTGATCCCAATGTCACACATTGGCCCCATTGTAAAGGTTTTCTTCCTGGGGTGAAGGAGAGGACCAAAATGCAGCGTAGCCAGTGCTCAACATGTTTAATTATAAGAACAAGTGAACACTACAAACAACTTACAAAATAACAAACGTGCAAAACCGATACAGACCTATCTGGTGCAGAACACAAACACAGAGACAGGTAACAACCACCCACAACGAACACAGTGAAACAACCTACCTAAATATGACTCTTAATTAGAGGAACGCAAAACACCTGCCTCTAATTAAGAGCCATACCAGGCAACCCTAAACCAACATAGAAACACACAACATAGAATGCCCACCCAAAACTCACGCCCTGACCATCACACACATACAAAACAACAGAAAACAGGTCAGGAACGTGACACCCATTATTTCAAGACCCAAATTCACTCTATCTTCTTCTGAAAACTGGGTGCGTCTACTCATGTGATGTGCCCTTAGACGTTCTCTCTCTGTCCATTGAGGTCCTTATTGTCTGCATTCAGATGTCCATCAAAGGTAAAAGCTTTTTGTATTGCCTATCCTCCCAGCAGTCTCCCTCGTTGCTCTTTCAATATCTCCCTCGCTCTCTCATCTCATGTCTTTTCATCATCATGGCACGTAAATGCAGCTAAGTAAAAAATAAATAAAAAATGTAAAAAAGGTGCTTCGTAGTGCTTTCTCAAACATTATTTTATATGCCCTCGAAAGGAAACTCACAGGTTATGTGAAACACATAATACTTTATCACCCAATATGAATGTTTGATTCCAGTGGTTCATCGATGCCCCACCACCCCAGTCTCAGAATGGTCCTCTCCCACTCTCCAACACCCAAGTGAAATCAGATAGCTAGTCCTTGTCAGGACGTTGATAGGTCAGTTCCCATCTCCACCAACAGAGAGGCAGAGCCAGGAAACCCAACAAGTGCTCTATCTCCACCTCTGATCTGACAATGCCATGGCTACAACAATCATTTCCCCCAATCCACATGTATCACATCCCAGCCCATTGTTCTCCACTGGCATTGCAATCACTCTATCTGAGAAAGATGAATAAGGATATGTAGCTTTCTTACATCTCTTTTCTTTCCCTCCATCCCTCCTCCCCTTTCATCTTGTTGCCGCGGGGACGTGCGCCGATGAAATGTACGCCACCAGACGCAATCAAATGAGTCAATCAGTGAGGAGTTGACTATAGCAGGGAGGTCAACAGGTTAACTGGTGGCTGAAGAGAGAAGGAGAATGTGTGTCTGCACCTACAGTTGAAGTTGGAAGTTTACATACACTTAGGTTGGAGTCATTAAAACTCGTTTTTCAACCACTCCACAAATGTCTTGTTAACAAACTATTGTTTTGGCAAGTCGGTTAGGACATCTCCTTTGTGCATGTCACAAGTAATTTTTCCAACAATTGTTCACATACAGATTATTTCACTTATAATTCACTGTATCACAATTCCAGTAGCTCAGAAGTTTACATACACTAGGTTGACTGTGCCTTTAAACAGCTTGCAAAAATGATGTCATGGCTTTAGAAGCTTCTGATAGGCTAATTGACATAATTTGAGTCAATTGGAGGTGTACCTGTGGATGTATTTCAAGGCCTACCTCCAAACTCAGTGCCTCTTTGCTTGACATTATGGGAAAATCAAAAGAAATCAGCCGAGACCCCAGAAAAAAACTTGTAGACGCCCACAAGTCTGGTTCATCCTTGGGAGCAATTTCCAAACGCCGGAAGGTACAGCGTTCATCTGTACAAACAATAGTATGCAAGTGTAAACACCATGGGACCATGCAGCCGTCATACTGCTCAGGAAGGAGACGTGTTCTGTCTCCTAGAGATGAATGTACTTTGGTGCGAAAAGTGCAAATCAATCCCAGAACAACAGCAAAGGACCTTGTGAAGATGCAGGAGGAAACAGGTACAAAAGTATCTATATCCACAGTAAAATTAGTCCTATATCGACATAACCTGAAACGCTGCTCAGCAAGGAAGAAGCCACTGCTCCAAAACCGCCATAAAAAAACCAGACTACGGTTTGCAACTGCCCATGGGGACAAAGATCGTACTTTTTGGAGAAATGTCCTCTGGTCTGATGACACAAAAATCGAACTGTTTGGCCATAGTGACCATTGTTATGTTTGGAGGAAAAAGGGGGAGGCTTGCAAGCCGAAGAACACCATCCCAACCGTGAAGCACGGGGGTGGCAGCATCATGTTGTGGGGGTGCTTTGCTGCAGGAGGGACTGGTGCACTTCATAAAATAGATGGCATCTTGAGGCAGGAAAATTATGTGGATATATTGAAGCAACATCTCAAGACATCAGTCAGGAAGTTGAAGCTTGGTCGCAAATGGGTCTTCCAAATGGATAATGACCCCAAGCATACTTCCAAAGTTGTGGCAAAATGGTTTAAGGACAACAAAGTCAAGGTATTGGAGTGGCCATCACAAAGCCCTAACCTCAATCCTATAGAAAATGTGTGGGCAGAACTGAAAAAGCGTGTGCGAGCAAGGAGGCCTACAAACCTGACTCAGTTACACCAGCTCTGTCAGGAGGAACGGGCCAAAATTCACCCAACTTATTGTGGGAAGCTTGTGGAAGGCTACCTGAAACATTTGACCCAAGTTAAACAATTTAAAGGCAATGCTACCAAATACTAATTGAGTGTATGTAAACTTCTGACCCACTGGGAATGTGATGAAAGAAATAAAAGCTGAAATAAATAATTCTCTCCAGTATTATTCTGACATTTCACATTCTTAAAATAAAGTGGTGATCCTAACCGACCTAAGACAGGGCATTTTTACTTGGATTAAATGTCAGGAATTTTGAAAAACTGAGTTTAAATGTATTTGGCTAAGGTGTATGTAAACTTCTGACGTCAACTGTACATGGACTACTCACCCACACCTCTATGTTCTACAATGTTGTTGTGTTTTGTAAGACTGATGCTTCAATGTAGTGTACCTCTTTTCCCTGTAGATTACAATGTCTAACATCCAGGGGTGTAAAGTACTTAAGTAAAAATATTTTAAAGAACTTCACGCACTTATCAAGAGAACAGCCCTGGTCATCCCCATTACCTCTGTTTTGTCGAACTCACAAAACACGAATGCTTTGTTTGTAAATTATGTCTGAGTTTTGGAATGTGCCCCTGGCTATCCGTAAATTTTAAAAACTATAAAATTGTGCCGTCTGGTTTGCTTCATATAAGGAATTTGAAATGATTCATACTTTTACTTTGATACTTAAGTATTTTATCAATTACATTTACTTTTGATACTTCAGTATATTTAAAAGCAAATCCTTTTAGACTTTTACTCAAGTAGTATTTTACTGGGTGACTATCACTTTTACTTGAGTAATTTTCTACTAAGGTATCTTAACTTTTAATCAAGTATGACAATTGGGTACTTTTTCCACCATTGCTAACATCCCCATGTTGCATATTCTATCACTCCCTTCTCTCCTCTCCTCTCGCCTGCCTTCCCGCTTGCCTCCTTTCTTCCTTCCTTCCTTCCTCTCCTCTGCTGTCCTCTCCTCTCCTCCTCTGCCTCTCTCCTGATCTCCCTCCCTCCTGGAGGATAGTGAGTGATTCACTTCTCACAGACAGGTCACTGACCTCATTCGTCACAATTACCGCTCAGACTGCCATGGTAAGAGCTCCCACGAACTGCACAGTGAGTGTGTGTGTGGTATGTGTTGCATGTGTGTGTGTGTGTGTGTGTGTGTGTGTGTGTGTGTGTGTGTGTGTGTGTGTGTGTGTGTGTGTGTGTGTGTGTGTGTGTGTGTGTGTGTGTGTGTGTGTGTGTGTGTGTGTGTGTGCGGACAGAACAGGACAGGAGATAGAATACAGAACTCAAATATCCACTAACCCCCCCCCCCCCCCCCCCCTCCACAGGAAAGGACGGCAAACATTATTGAGCCTGTCTCAGACTGCTAGAGGTAACTTCATCATGTTACACATCTGGCCATTCCCTCCACCTTCTCATCCCCTGTTCTATTTATCCTCCACGGACACTTACTTACACCCCAAACTACATTAACATTGTTCCCTCTATGCACTGTGGCCATTGTCGTCCAGAGACTGTTCATTTCTAAAGATTTGACTCAAAGATTTGAATAAACACAACCCTTTACAGTTGAAAGTCTGCCTTCCCGTCTTTTTAGTCAGATCTCAGCAGCTGTGGAAATATCCCTATTCTAATTATATCCGAAATGCTCACTTCAGTATATGTCCCTACGCTGTTTATATTATGCATTGGGTTTGCATGGCAGAGCTGCCTCTCTCTCGCTCTCTCCCCCCCTTCTCCCCCGTCTTTCTCTCTCTCTCTTTCTCTCGCTCTCTCTAATTCTCTCTTTCTTTTTTCCATCTCTTTTTCCTGCAGCAGTCCTTCCCCTGCGTAAAGGATTGAATAACTCACACTATTATGCAACACGTTTACACAGAGGAGTTGGTGGGGTGGAGATAATAATGTATCCACTGAAAACACACACACAAAATCCTGTGGTTTTTACGGTTACTTATGGACAGCTAGTTACCTGTAAGTTACTGTAAAAAGAGGTACAGTAAGTTACCGTATTCCAAATAAACTTAGATTAACAGTACATTACTGGAACCTATACAGTAATGCACTGTTAAACCAAAGTTTATTTGGAATTTACAGTAACCTTCTGTTCCTTTTTTTTCTTACCATGGCAGTCTGAGCGGTAATTGTGACGAATAGTTATTTAACCAGGCAAGCCAGTCAGTTGATTGTTGACAAGTTTTTCAAACACTTTTGATAAACAGGGCAAAATAGAAATAGGCCTATAACAGTTAGGATCAGCTCGATCTACCCCTTTAAATAAAGGATGCACCCTGGCTGCCTTATAACCAATGGGAACCTCCCCAGAGAGGAGAGACATGTTAAAAGGGTCAGCGATAGGCTTGGTGATGATAGGGGCTGTGACCCTAAAGAAGAAAGGATCTAAACCATCTGAACCAGATTGTTTTTTGGGGGTCAAGTTTAAGAAGCTCCTTTAGCACCTCAGACTCAGTGACCGCCTGCAGGGAGAAACTTTGTAGCGGGGCAGGGGAAAAAGAGGGAGGAGCATCAGGGCTAGTCGCATTAGTAGGGCTGGGAGAAAAGGAAATGTTGGATGGGCAATGAGGCAGGGCTGAGTCAAATAGGAATGCTGACTTAATGAAGTGGTGATTAAAGAGCTCAGCCATGTGCTCCTTGTCAGTAACAATCACATCATCAACATTAAGGGACATGGGAAGCTGTGAGGAGGAGGTTTTATTCTCCAGGTCTTTAACTGTTTTCCAGAATGTCTTTGGGTTAGACCCACAGAGAGAGAACTGCTCCTTAAAGTAACTAACTTCGGCCTCCCGGATAGCCTGAGTGCACTTAGTTCTCATTTGCCTGAACGAGAGCCAGTCAGCCTGAGTATGCGTGTGCCGAGCCTTTCGCCAAATGCAATTCTTGAGGTGGAGTAACTCTGCAAGATCACGGTCGAACCAGGGGCTGAACTTTCTTTTAATTAAGAAGGTCCCAACATCTTCAACAGAGGGAATCAAGCTGATTATATACCAATTTACAGAGGCCAGGTCATAAAGGAAGGCTTGCTCAATCAAGTTTTTTTTTGGAGAGAGAGAGAGAGAGAGAGAGAGAGAGAGAGAGAGAGAGAGAGAGAGAGAGAGAGAGAGAGAGAGAGAGAGAGAGAGAGAGAGAGAGAGAGAGAGAGAGAGAGAGAGAGAGAGAGAGAGAGAGAGAGAGAGAGAGAGAGAGAGAGAGAGAGAGAGAGAGAGAGAGAGAGAGAGAGAGAGAGAGAGAGAGAGAGAGAGAGAGAATCTCTACTTCACGTGCTTTGGCAATGTTAACATATGTTTCCCATGCCAATAAAGCCCATTGAATTGAAAGAGGGGGAGAGAGGACAGGAAAGAGACAGACATGGAGAGAAACACAAGGAGACAGAAAGAGAGACAGAGAAAGAGTGATGACATTTCTGTTAACACTCACTTCTATTCTATTCCCTGAAGACTGTGATAAGATGCCAGATAAGAACTACCTCGGGGGCGGGTGTTGAGGTGGAGATCTTATAGACACACAATAACATGACACCAGATGTGATAATGCATACATACACACACACACAAGACTCACCTTCACAACTACACACCAACTGTCTCTGTCTCTGTCTCACACACACACACACACACACACACACACACACACACACACACACACACACACACACACACACACACACACACACACACACACACACACACACACACACACACACACACACACACACACACACACACACACATTGTGAGGCCAACAATTGATGTTACCATGTCATGTGGCCATAACATCAACCAAGCCTTGCATCAATTGCATTAAAATCCCAGTCTGCTTGAAAACAATGGCAATAGAGATAAGGACATACTCAGTCTAAAAACAGGGCCGAGACATATACTGTATTCACCCTACATCTAGTCATGTAACAAGAGCTAAGCTAGAATTACAGATGTTTCTCTAGAACAACAACACTGCTGTTTATGGTAATACCTCTGTGACCTCGTTTCAACAGCAACTCCATTAGCATCCCAATGTGTGTGTCTCTGTGTGTGTGTGTGTGTGTGTGTGTGTGTGTGTGTGTGTGTGTGTGTGTGTGTGTGTGTGTGTGTGTGTGTGTGTGTGTGTGTGTGTGTGTGTGTGTGTGTGTGTGTGTGTGTGTGTGTGTGTGTGTGTGTGTGTGTGTGTGCGCGTGCGTGCGTGCGTGCGTGCGTGTATGTGTGTGTGTTTGAGTGTTTATCATCTTTGAATCTAATGCTATCTTTCTTTTCCTTTCTTTCGTTCTTTCTCTCTCTCAACCTCGTCCCACCCTCTCTATACCCATATATACACGGTTGTCAAAGGCCTTTATTGGCATTGGAAACATATTATGTTTACATTGCCAAAGCAAGTGAAATAGATAATAAACAAAAGTGGAATAAGCAATCAGAAATTAACAGTAAACATTACACTCACAAAAGATTAAAATGTCATATTATGGCTATGTATAGTGTTGTAATGATGTGCAAATAGGTAAAGTACAAAAGGGAAAATAAGTCAAGATAAATATGGGTTGTATTTACAATGGTGTTTGTTCTTCACTGGTTTCCTTTTTCTTGTGGCAACAGGTCACAAATCTTGCTGCTGTGATGGCACACTGTGGTATTTCACCCAATAGATATGGGAGTTTATCACAATTGGATTTGTTTTCAAATTCTTTGTGGGTCTGAGGGAAATATGGGTCTCTAACATGGTCATACATTTGGCAGGAGGTTAGGAAGTGCAGCTCAGTTTCACATCCTTTTGTGGGCAGTGTGCATGTAGCCTGTCATCTCTTAAGAACTAGGTCTGCCTACTGTGGCCTCTCTCTCAATAGCAAGGCTATGCTCTCTGAGTCTATACATAGTCAAAGCTTTCTTTCATTTTGGGTCAGTCACAGTGGTCAGGTATTCTGCTACTGTGTACTCTCTGTTTAGGGCCAAATAGCATTCCAGTATGCTCTGTTTTTTGGTTAATTCTTCCAGTTTGCTATGTTTTTTGTTCAATTCTTTCTAGTGTGTCAAGTAATTATCTTTTAGTTTTCTCATGATTTGGTTGGGTCTAATTCTGTTGCTGTCCTGGGGCTCTGTGGGGTCTGTTTGTGTTTGAACAGAGCCCCAGGACCAGCTTGTTTAGGGGACTCTTCTCCAGGTTCATCTCTCTGTAGGTGATGGCTTTGTTATGTAAGTTTTGGGTATCGTCCTTATTCTGTTCTGCATGCATTCTTTGATGTTTTACGTTGTACACACAGGATGTTAGTCCCATTTTCTGAATTATTGGTTGGTGAACAGACCTCAGACCTCACAACCATAAAGGGCAATGGGTTCTATTACTGATCTTTAGGTTCTTTGGCCAGATCCTAATTGGGATGTCGAATTTTATGTTCCTTTTGATAGCGTAGAAGGCTCATCTTGCCTTGTCACTCAGATCGTTGACAGCTTTCTGGAAGTTACCAATGGTGCTGATGTTTAGGCCGAGGTCTGTATAGTTTTTTGTGTGCTCTAGGGCAACGAAGTTGTGGTCCTGGAAACTCAACATTTTTTGCGACACCATTATTTATGTCTTACTGATATTACTGTCAGGGCCCAGGTCTGACAGAATCTGTGCAGAAGATCTAGGTGCTGCTGTAGGCCCTCCTTGGTTGTTGACAGAAGCACCAGATCATCAGCAAACAGTAGACATTTGACTTCCGATTCTAGTAGGGTGAGGCTGGGTGCTGCAGACTGTTCTAGTGCCCTCGCCAATTCGTTGATATACAGTATACTGTTGAGGTTTTCTACTGCCAAGTTTACACCTTCACTATTGCAGTGAAACGTTTTGTCCAGGAAGTTGTCTGGATGGGATTTAATTTGTTGTTGCCAAATAGTTTTTTGGTAGGTACACTACTTTACTTCCATCTATAGCATTTCTTAATATTATGCATTTCCTTTGGCTTTGGTGCCTTATGATTGTGCGTGTGACAGAGTGTGACAAAGCTGCTGTTGTGACCAATTTTTGATGGTTGTTTTGTCAGAGCTGTGTCTTGGGGGGCATATTTTGGAAGGAATGCTGTCACCTCCAGGTAGGTGTTTTTCCCCATGTGTGCTGAGAGTGTCAGGTTCTTGTACAGTTCTGGTATTTAGGTCGCCACAGACTAGTACATGTCCCTGGGTCTGGAAATGTTTGATCTCCCCCACTAGGATGGAAATGCTGTCATTGTTAAAGTCTGGGGATTCTATTGGGGGATATAGGTAGGACACGTAAGGACATTTTTCTCTGTTGAGATCATTTCCTCATTAATTTCAAGTCAGATGTAAAATGTTCATTTTTTGACTAATTTAATAGAGTGGGCTAGGTCTGCTCTATACCAAATTAGCATACCCTGTGAGACTCTTCCCTGTTTCACAGCTGGTAGTTTAGTGGAAGGGACTACCATATCTCTATAAACTAGAGCAGGGTTTCCCAAACTCGGTCCTGGGGCCCCCCCTTGGTGCACATTTTGTTTTTTTGCCCTAGCACTACACAGCTGATTCAAATAACCAACTACGTGAGCAGAACATTTTGAGCATCTGATACATACCTCTTAGTTGGGCCTGTTGCTCTGCTCACAGTCTGAGCATACTGTATTTGCGGCTGTAGGGGCGGGGGGGGGGGGTATGGGGATGACTATATAGGGTGTTGCCAGTGTTTGTTTGTGGGGGCCCCCGGCTGGTTGGGATGGGGATGTAACTGGTGATGCTGTGATCTGGGTGTAGGTCCTCTTGGCGTGGGTTCTCGTGGTGCAGGTTTAGGAGGGTGCCCATTGATGTGTTGCTCCTGTGTGAGGTGCTGGGGCTGCGGTTTAGGAGGATGTCCTTGTAATGGTGGACCTGGTCATAAAGGCTGTCATAAAGTCCAGGGTGGAATGGTGGTCCAAGTAGACGTTGGGTTAAGAGGCACAGTTTGCGGAAATGCTTGCATTCACCCGCTGTATGGTGGCAGGGTCAAAGTCTTTTTGTGGTATCAGGGTAGAGATGACCACTCGTGTGTTATGGAAAGTGGAATACATTTTTTCAACCACTCCATTGAGTGCTGTGGCCATCCTTTCCTGCTGGGCCCTCAGGTAGTTTGTGCCCGTTTGAATTATGATGTGGCTGAGGGAACCTAGTCTGTCCTCAGACAGCAGCTCCAGGGCACGCCTAGTGTTTGGGCACCAGACTTTAGCCACTTTGTGTTTGGGAAAATGTTTATTCTCTTGAACGTATTCCCCATTTGAGTCAATGAGGTGCACAATCTCTGGCTTTTGTGTGTCCTCAGTGGATGTGTGGGGGGGTTGTTAGGAGGGCTATCGGGGGAGCTGACAGGGGGGCTGTGAGGAGGGCTGTCGGGGGAGCTGACAGGGGGGTTGTTAGGAGGGCTATCGGGGGAGCTGACAGGGGGGTTGTTAGGAGGGCTATCAGGGGAGCTGACAGGGGGGTTGTTAGGAGGGCTATCAGGGGAGCTGACAGGGGGGCTGTTAGGAGGGCTGTCGGGGGAGCTGACGGGGGTTGTTAGGAGGGCTATCGGGGGAGCTGACAGGGGGGTTGTTAGGAGGGCTATCAGGGGAGCTGACAGGGGGGTTGTTAGGAGGGCTATCAGGGGAGCTGACAGGGGGGTTGTTAGGAGGGCTATCGGGGGAGCTGACAGGGGGGTTGTTAGGAGGGCTATCGGGGAAGCTGACAGGGGGGTTGTTAGTATGGCTATCGGGGAAGCTGACAGGGGGGTTATTAGGAGGGCTATCGGGGGAGCTGACAGGGGGGTTGTTAGGAGGGCTATCGGGGGAGCTGACAGGGGGGCTGTTAGGAGGGCTATCGGGGAAGCTGACAGGGGGGCTGTTAGGAGGGCTATTGGGGGAGCTGACAGGGGGGCTGTTAGGAGGGCTATTGGGGGAGCTGACAGGGGGGTTGTTAGGAGGGCTATCGTGGGAGCTGACAGGGGGGTTGTTAGGAGGGCTATCGTGGGAGCTGACAGGGGGGTTGTTAGGAGGGCTATCGTGGGAGCTGACAGGGGGGTTGTTAGGAGGGCTATCGGGGGAGCTGACAGGGGGGTTGTTAGTAGGGCTATCGGGGAAGCTGACAGGGGGGTTGTTAGTAGGGCTATCGGGGAAGCTGACAGGGGGGTTGTTAGTAGGGCTATCGGGGAAGCTGACAGGGGGGTTGTTAGTAGGGCTATCGGGGAAGCTGACAGGGGGGTTGTTAGTAGGGCTATCGGGGAAGCTGACAGGGGGGTTGTTAAGAGGGCTGTCGGGGGAGCTGACAGGGGGGCTGTTAGTAGGGCTATCGGGGAAGCTGACAGGGGGGTTGTTAGTAGGGCTATCGGGGAAGCTGACAGGGGGGTTATTAGGAGGGCTATCGGGGGAGCTGACAGGGGGGTTGTTAGGGGGGCTATCAGGGGAGCTGACAGGGGGGTTGTTATGGGGGCTATCGGGGGAGCTGACAGGGGGGTTGTTAGGAGGGCTATCGTGGGAGCTGACAGGGGGGTTGTTAGGAGGGCTATCGTGGGAGCTGACAGGGGGGTTGTTAGGAGGGCTATCAGGGGAGCTGACAGGGGGGTTGTTAGGAGGGCTATCAGGGGAGCTGACAGGGGGGCTGTTAGGAGGGCTGTCGGGGGAGCTGACGGGGGTTGTTAGGAGGGCTATCGGGGGAGCTGACAGGGGGGTTGTTAGGAGGGCTATCAGGGGAGCTGACAGGGGGGTTGTTAGGAGGGCTATCAGGGGAGCTGACAGGGGGGTTGTTAGGAGGGCTATCGGGGGAGCTGACAGGGGGGTTGTTAGGAGGGCTATCGGGGAAGCTGACAGGGGGGTTGTTAGTATGGCTATCGGGGAAGCTGACAGGGGGGTTATTAGGAGGGCTATCGGGGGAGCTGACAGGGGGGATGTTAGAAGGGCTATCGGGGGAGCTGACAGGGGGGCTGTTAGGAGGGCTATCGGGGAAGCTGACAGGGGGGCTGTTAGGAGGGCTATCGGGGGAGCTGACAGGGGGGCTGTTAGGAGGGCTATTGGGGGAGCTGACAGGGGGGTTGTTAGGAGGGCTATCGTGGGAGCTGACAGGGGGTTGTTAGGAGGGCTATCGTGGGAGCTGACAGGGGGGTTGTTAGGAGGGCTATCGTGGGAGCTGACAGGGGGGTTGTTAGGAGGGCTATCGTGGGAGCTGACAGGGGGGTTGTTAGGAGGGCTATCGGGGGAGCTGACAGGGGGGTTGTTAGTAGGGCTATCGGGGAAGCTGACAGGGGGGTTGTTAGTAGGGCTATCGGGGAAGCTGACAGGGGGGGTTGTTAGTAGGGCTATCGGGGAAGCTGACAGGGGGGTTGTTAGTAGGGCTATCGGGGAAGCTGACAGGGGGGTTGTTAGTAGGGCTATCGGGGAAGCTGACAGGGGGGTTGTTAAGAGGGCTGTCGGGGGAGCTGACAGGGGGGCTGTTAGTAGGGCTATCGGGGAAGCTGACAGGGGGGTTGTTAGTAGGGCTATCGGGGAAGCTGACAGGGGGGTTATTAGGAGGGCTATCGGGGGAGCTGACAGGGGGGTTGTTAGGGGGGCTATCAGGGGAGCTGACAGGGGGGTTGTTATGGGGGCTATCGGGGGAGCTGACAGGGGGGTTGTTAGGAGGGCTGTCGTGGGAGCTGACAGGGGGGTTGTTAGGAGGGCTATCGTGGGAGCTGACAGGGGGTCTTTTTAGGAGGGCTATCGTGGGCGCTGACAGGGGGGTTGTTAGGAGGGCTGTCGGGGGAGCTGACAGGGGGGTTGTTAGTAGGGCTGTCGGGGGAGCTGACAGGGGGGTTGTTAGGAGGGCTATCAGGGGAGCTGACAGGGGGGTTGTTAGGAGGGCTATCAGGGGAGCTGACAGGGGGGTTGTTAGTAGGGCTGTCGGGGGAGCTGACAGGGGGGTTGTTAAGAGGGCTGTTTGTGGGAGCTGACAGGGGGGCTGTTAGTAGGGCTGTCGGGGGAGCTGACAGGGGGGTTGTTAGGGGGGCTATCAGGGGAGCTGACAGGGGGGTTGTTAGGGGGGCTATCGGGGGAGCTGACAGGGGGGTTGTTAGGAGGGCTATCAGGGGAGCTGACAGGGGGGTTGTTAGGAGGGATATCAGGGGAGCTGACAGGGGGTTGTTAGGGGGGCTATCGTGGGAGCTGACAGGGGGGTTGTTAGGAGGGCTATCAGGGGAGCTGACAGGGGGGTTGTTATTAGGGATATCAGGGGAGCTGACAGGGGGTTGTTAGGGGGGCTATCGGGGGAGCTGACAGGGGGGTTGTTAGGAGGGATATCAGCGGAGCTGACAGGGGGTTGTTAGGGGGGCTATCGGGGGAGCTGACAGGGGGGTTGTTAGGAGGGCTATCGTGGGAGCTGACAGGGGGGTTGTTAGGAGGGCTGTCTGTGGAGCTGACAGGGGGGTTGTTAGGAGGGCTATCGTGGGAGCTGACAGGGGGGTTGTTAGGAGGGCTATTGGGGGAGCTGACAGGGGGGTTGTTAGGAGGGCTATCGTGGGAGCTGACAGGGGGGTTGTTAGGAGGGCTATCGTGGGAGCTGACAGGGGGGTTGTTAGGAGGGCTATCGTGGGACCTGACAGGGGGGTTGTTAGGAGGGCTATTGGGGGAGCTGACAGGGGGGCTGTTAGGAGGGCTGTCGGGGGAGCTGACAGGGGGGTTGTTAGGAGGGCTGTTGTCTGTCCCATTGTGCTGGTCTGTTCTGTGGGTCTGTGTTGTCTTGATTGTGTGGACTAGCTCTTTGAGCTCCACCATCTCTCTCTCCAGCTCTGTGATTTTATCTCTCAACAATGGAGGAGCAGTGCAGTTGTGGGGCCTGGGTCTGTTCAGTGCTGGTGGGTGGCTCTCCTCTTGGAGCTGCTCGTCTGCAGGGCAGTTTGAGGATGAGGTGTGCTCTCTCTCTTATTCTCTCTCTCCCTATTTCTCTCTCTCTTCCTCTTCCTCTTTCTCGTTCTCTCTTTCTCTCTCGTTCTCTCTCTCTGTCGTTCTCTCTCTCTCTCTCTCTCTCGCTCTCTTCCTCTCTCTTCCTCTCTCTAGTTCTCTCTCTCGTTCTCTATTTCTCTCTCTCTCTTCCTCTCTCTCATTCTCTATCTCTGTTAATCTTTACCCTTCTATCTGCTGTACATTCAGTCCACTCAAGATCCACTCCAGCGATGCATCCAGCCTCCATATCAAAGGCCTTCACAGAGAGAAGCCTTCCACTATCACATAGCCAAACACACAGGTCCGTTTTGAACCTCTAGAGCTCCTGTCTTCAGAGTTTCACCCAGATGTGAGAGGAGGATGTGTGGCCATTAGTTTGAGACACAACACAGCTGTATGTTAAAATTCACCTCAGCTACTATCACAAACACACACAAAAACAAACACATTTTTAGCATGTTAGCCTTGCGTAGTCGGCCCACATTTATTAATTGACAGATATGAAAGCTATACTAGCATGATGCTAAGCTAAGACTACATTACATTTAGGACATTTGCGGGGTTCCAGTTTGGGTTTCCACACATGCTCTACATTTTGCAATGTTGAGTGAGTCTCTGTGCTGAAAATAGGTTCAAATGTAGTTTTACTAGAGGCTACAGCTAGTCATTAACTATTTAGTGCACATACACTGTTAACCTAAAAAAAACAGACACACATTTCAACCCAACCCCCATAATTTTCTATTTATCCTTTCTCTCACTTTTTTCTATCAATTTTCTCTCTGAACGCTTTACTTTTCTCTCTGAATACTCCGCTTTCTCTCACTTTTCTCTCTGAATACTCCACTTTTCTCTCTGAATACTCCGCTTTCTCTCACTTTTCTCTCTGAATACTCCACTTTTCTCTTTGAATACTCCACTTTTCTCTCTGAATACTCCGCTTTCTCTCACTTTTCTCTCTGAATACTCCACTTTTCTCTCTGAATACTCCACTTTTCTCTCTGAATACTAAATTTTTCTCTCTGAATACTCCACTTTTCTCTCTGAATACTAAATTTTTCTCTCTGAATACTCCAATTTTCTCTCTGAATACTAAATTTTTCTCTCTGAATACTCCAATTTTCTCTCTGAATACTAAATTTTTCTCTATGAATACTTCACTTTTCTCTCACTTTTCTCTCTGAAAACTCCAATTTTCTCTCACTTTTCTCTCTGAAAACTCTATCCTTTTCTTCTTTCTCTCTTTCTCTGTTTTTACTCTTTTGCCTGTCCTCCTGTCCCACATTGTTTTGCCTATCCTAGATAAATGAATAGAAAAGCACTCGATTTGATCACTGTTTCCTCTCCTCTGGCGAAGAAAATCCTGGGGAAGAAAAAAAAGATATACTATTTGAAATTACCCTGTGAATCTTAGAAAATGACAAAAACATTGAAAAGAAAGGAGTGACTTCATGAAAGCGTTTTTCTGACAGTCTCCGTTAAACAATGTTTCCATCATCACCCTATTCTGACGCACACCTCATAAAAAACACAAGAGTGGAATAAATAGACGGGGAAACATGCAAACATTCGGATAAAGCAGAAGTAGATGTTTTGGTTTTGTGTAAAACAATGTTGTTTACCTTCCTTTCCCTTTTCTCCTCCTCTCCTGTATTTTCCTCCCTCTAACAGATTAAAGGCGCCACGATAAAGTTAAAACATTTGTATTTATTTATTTATTTAGCCGTCATCTATTCAAGTAACTCTGTAAAGAACAGGTTGTAATTTTCAACGACGACCTGTGAATACAACCGGTTCAGTGTTTGACGGGCATTGATCAGTTTAACCTGTTCAATGTCCAACAGTCATCCCATGTCTTTCGGCAGATACGACTGCAGCAGCCAACCTTTTATTTAAATGTATTTAACATTTATTTAACCAGGTACCTAAGTCAGAGAGACTTGAGAACACTTTCTCTTTTACAATAACAACCTGACCAAAATAAGTGGCAGACACCGTGCAGCAAATCAGAACATTCCTAAATCAGGCGAAACCTAATCAAGAGGAATAGGTTCATCAATTGTAATAGTTGTTGTTCTCTTCGACGTGCCTCTACCTGTCAATCACAGAGCTTCCTCTGTGATGAAGGACATCTCTGTAGCTGCTGCAGACCTTTTGGACTAACACGTAATAGTTGGACCAGACTGTCGGCCTTCCATATTCAATCTGCTGTTGAATATTGATTAATTGATTTTCTTTCAGTGTCATACACCAATTGGTGCCCAGCCCGTGTGGTCTTAAAAGACACTCTTTCTTTAAGTATGTATCATTGTTGATTTTTGTTGATTATTCAGAGAACACCAACACTGTCTAAAGATGAGTTCTTTCCATAAATCTGCCTCATTCTGTGACTCTGACCTACATTAAGCATGCTTTTCTCCTACAGCCTTTGTTGGCTGTACTTGGACCTTTGTGTGTCTGAATACAAGCACCATTGATTAGAACCACAAGGTCTTTTCAGAGTACAAGAATGAAGTTCTATACAGCAATGTGGCTTTTACCAAAGCCAGCAGGTCAAAATCAGTAATAGAAATGTCGAATGTGTACTGTAGAGCAGAAAGAAAATAATAAATCTCTCTCTCTCTCTCTCTCTCTCTCTCTCTCTCTCTCTCTCTCTCTCTCTCTCTCTCTCTCTCTCTCTCTCTCTCTCTCTCTCTCTCTCTCTCTCTCTCTCTCTCTCTCTCTCTCTCTCTCTCTCTCTCTCTCTCTCTCTCTCTCTCTCTCTCTCTCTCTCTCTCTCTCTCTCTCTCTCTCTCTCTCTCTCTCTCTCTCTCTCTCTCTCATCCACATGTACAGTGTGCACACACATACAGGCTATATACCCCAGTGACATTTCCCCCTACTTCTTCCAGTGTGCCTATTTATATCTTGCTGACCTTTCATTAGTTCAGAGCATCTCTCTAGCACTCCGCTCAGCCCTCTGCCCTCAGGAGGAGACAGGACCAAGCATGAACAGACAACAACCAAGAGGAGGAGGAGGAGAAATGAGAAGGAGAGGAAGGAGAAGGAAGACGGGACCAAGCATGAACAGACAACAACCGTAAGACCAATATGAAGAGGAGGAAGGAAGGAAAGAAGGGAATTTGAAACTGAGCTGATGCATGCTATACATCGGAGGTAGCTAGATGAGGTGAGTCCCCACCCTAGGGTAACCTAACGTCCCTGATTTCCGGGGACAGTCCCCGGTTTTGGTGGCCTGTCCCCAGCTAGAGCCGTCATCGAAAATGTCCCCGATTAGCCCTCAGAAAGAAAAAGAAATCAACTCTGAAGTTAAAATGAGGCTGATATTTCAATAGTCAAATGCTGTATCCAATCAGAATTGTATGGGAACATGTATGACTCTCCTGTACCAAACTTGTTTGACTTTTTATGTCATGAGAAAAGGACCCCCGATTTTCCTTTTCCAAATCTGATTACCTTATACCTGTAACGTCTGCTTCCAGCTCACACTCTCAAACACCTAGATCCCCTGAACGCAGCTCACTCTCCAGATCCCAATCACCTGAATTCTAATCACCTTTTCACACACCTGTCATTATTACACAATATTTAGTTCAGTTCTTTGCACCCCGTCACTGTGAGGTATTGTTTGTTTTGTGACATGTCTTTCGGAGCGCTGGGTTTCACGTGATTTACTCCTCCCGTGTATGATAGTTTTTGCCTCCCTCACTAACGACGCCTTTTTTTGCCTATTCTCTGCCTGTAGTTTAGCCTATCGGATTTCCTGTTATCTTCCTATTGCCTGATCTCCCGGACTACGTTAGGAGCCTGTTCCCTGCCTGTACCGTTGCCCTTTTGGACCCCCTGTGTATGACCTTCTGCCTGCCCCTGGACCTAGCTACCTGCCTCTTCCTGTGGTCCTTTGCAACAAACACCTGCTGCGCCCTGCACTTGAAACCAGCACTCTCTCTCCCACTGTGTTCTTTACAACACCCTTATACTGTAAACATCCAATCCATTATCATCCTTAACTAATTAAACGATCTGCTGTCTACGAGTAACAGCAACAAGAAGAGCATCAACAACAGTAACATAAACAGCTGTGACAATAATGCAAAGCAGCAATGGTAATGACAACCACCAATCAAAAGGGAGTCATTTCAGTGCAACTACTCTCCATTACAGCCCGATGACCCTGCATCCAGACACACAGCCCGTCCCAACATCACCCCAAATCAAAGACAGAAGTCTATAAGCAGAGGTCTGTATGCCAAGGCTTCGGTGACATTTTTTACTATCAGAGTGAAGGGCCTTATCCCTCTCTGTCTCTCTCTCTCTCCCTGCCACACCCCCCCTCTCTCTCTTTCTCTCTGGTAGGACGTTCATACTGTATGCTCTTTATATTATGAATGAAATTAAGCTTGACACAGAGACACACACCATGCAGTTACAATGACTAGAGGCAGGGCAGCAAAGAGGACAGACTCACAAACACACACACATTCACACTGCCTTCATCTGCCAGAGAAACTGGGGATGCTCTGACATACTGTGTGGAAAATACACCAGGAAAAATAACTGACATATCTTGTCTGGGCTCTCTCTGTGTGTGTGTGTGTGTGTGTGTGTGTGTGTGTGTGTGTGTGTGTGTGTGTGTGTGTGTGTGTGTGTGTGTGTGTGTGTGTGTGTGTGTGTGTGTGTGTGTGTGTGTGTGTGTGCGTGCGCACGCGGTGTGTGTGTGTGTGTGTGTGTGTGCGCACACGGTGTGTGTGTGTGTGTGTGCGCGTGTGCGTGAGCGCGTAACAGCGAGAGAGAAGGAGAGCGGAGGGAGAGGGAAGGGAACTCAGCTTATCTTGACCGAGGCCAAGACTGTAGTTGCATAAATAAAATCAACATATTGCAAGAGAGACATTACTGAGAGAATGAGAACGAGAGAGAGTGAGAGAGAGAGAGCAAGAGAGAGCGAGAGAGAGAGAGAGAGAGCCAGCAACCCTTCCTACTTCCTCCAGCTGGACAGACCAGATTGATGGAAGACAAAGAGAAGGAGAAAGAAAAGGAAAGAGAGGAGAGAGAGAAACAACAGAGTGGCGTGGCGCACAGGGCAGCGTGGCAAGCTAGCGGGACGGGTCGATTGGGATCGAAAAACAGCGCTACATGGCGGGAACGAATGAGCTTGCTCTCAAACGAAAAGGGCAGACTTGATCGAACCCCTAAGGATGCATAAAGATGAATGAAAAGGATGGAGAGAGCGAGAGCGGGACTACACAGACGAGAGCTCCCTAACAGCTAGCACTGCAGGGTGGGGTTACATTGAAACAGTGGGATTATATTGTTTAGTGATTATGAGCATTATGAGCTCATACACACAATAGAAGTTTCCAGTTCACCTCGTCGAATTGAAAGTCTCTGACATCCAAAGCACCAGATAATCTTGAGTATTCAGTCATCACCATGCATTACAAATACACTGTATGAATTCCTATTCTATTTCAGCTGCGGTTCCATTGCAGTCCTAGTGTATGCTTCACTCACCTTGCAATGATAAAACTGTCATTACACTAATTAGTTAAAGGGGCTGCGAATCATAGTACATCTAGTTGAATCGTCCCCCTTGTATCGGTTGTGTGTAAAGAGACAAAGACAGAGAGGACGAAATAGAGAGAGATAAGCACACATCTGCTCGTTTCCATTTAAAACTGAGTGGTTCGAGCCCTGAATGCTGATTGACTGACAGCCGTGGTTTATCAGACCGTATACCACGTGTACGACAAAACAGTTATTTGAACAGCTTTATTTACGTTGGTAAACAGTTTATAATAGCAATAAGGCACCTCGGGTGTTTGTGATATATATATATTTTTTTATTTAACCTTTATTTAACTAGGCAAGTCAGTTAAGAACAAATTCTTATTTACAATGACGGCCAACAAAGGCCAATGTGCCGCGCTGCGTCGTGCCAAAGAACAGTGCTTAGCCGTGGTATATTGGCCATATACCACACCTCTCTGGCCTTATGACTTAAATACAGGCCCAGTCTTTTTCCCATGCGTGCTGCGGTGGAGCACAACAGAGCGATCCATACGTTCCCGGTAACTTACTCGCTCAGTGAGCGAAGGTCAAAACATAGTGTGACTATGAATATGGAAGTAGACGTCCATCATGTCGTGGTTTAGCCCTCCACTGGACTGACCAGAACTGTGTAGCCTCTAACATCCGGAGGCAGGAGTGTATCATATTGCTCAGTGTTGCTGTATTACAGATGACTAGCACTGTTTACCCTCCAGTATCAGGAACCTAGAGAGTATCCTATTGCTCAGTATTGCTGAACGGGGTATGGTAGTAGGTGCCAGGAGCACCCGTTTGAGTGTGTCAAGAACTGCAAAGCTGATGGGTTTTTCACTCTCAACAGTTTCCCGTGTGTATAAACAATGGTCCAGCCAACTTGACACAACTGTGAGAAGCACTGGAGTCAATATGAGGCCAGCATCCTTTTGGAACGCTTTCGACACCTTGTAGAGTCAATGCCCCTACAAATTGAGGCTGTTCTGAGGGCAACTCAATATTAGGAAGCTCTTCTTAATGTTTCGTACACTATACAAATAAAAAATAATAACTTCAAGAGTTGAGGAGTTTGATGGGACAAAACTAGAAGCTGCCATTTTAGATTTGTTTGCCAGAGATCTATATCTGTGCCCAGAAGGTACTGGTCACGGAGTGTGTGCGTCATTCTTTTATCTAACTAGGCAAGTCACTTAAGAACAAATTCTTATTTACAAAGACGGCCTAAGAACAGCGTTCTGCCCCTGAACAACTGCCTTGTACAGGGGCAGAACAACAGATGTTTACCTTGTCAGCTCAGGGACCCGATCTAGCAACCATTCGGTTACTGGCCCAACGCTCTAACCACTAGGCTACCTGCCGCCCCTGTCTAAGGCTATTTGTTCCCCTTTTCCTCACTCGTTTTTTTTTTTTTTTAAGAGATGTCACTGAAGGGTTCCTGGCTTTCTCCAATGACCTTCCCACTGATTTGTATTACCCTGTTCATTGGGTTCTGACTAGTGTTCCCTAGAGCACCAAACCACCCCTCAATATTAAAAGATAAGATGGTTGCTATGAAGAATTTATTAAATGCTTGGATGGATTGGTGTACATTAAACGTCCTCAATTTCTGTAAAAAGAACAGCCGTTGTTGACAGAGTGAATCTGTTCTGTGTTCCTTTTTGAAGGAGAGCTTGTTGTCGATGATGGCTGCTAAGTAGTTATAGTCCTCCACTCACTCAATGACCTGGTCGTTAATCTCCAGTGCTGGGGTGGGAGGGTGGTTTCTTCTGAAGTCAGTAACCAGGTATTTTGTTTGAGTTGAGATCCAGGTAGTTCTGGCTACACCAGAGGGAAAACCTGTAGATTGTAGCCTGGAGGTCTCTGATTTACATGTGTCCATTATAACTCTATCCTCCAAGTACTTAATCAACGTCATATCTGGGTCCGAGCTCCTACAGTCGTCTGTGTAGAGGGTGAATAACACCAGCGAGATGACAGAGCATCGTGGTGATCCTGTACAGATGGTTCTGGATGAGCTGCAGCGGCGGTTGAATCTGACCGGCTGGTATCTATTTGTCGGGAAGGAGAGGACCCAGAGAATCAGATGTCGAAATTCATGTTCTGGAGCTTTTGACCCGTTAAGTTAAGCTGTACTGTATTGAAGGCACTAGAGAAATCCACAAATACCATCCTGGCAGTTTTGGGCTTCTCCATGTGGGTGTAGGCACTGTGCAGTAGGGATAGGAGTGAATCATCAACACCCCTGTGCTGCTTGTAGGCAAACTGGAGTGGGTCTGAAGTGGGTCTGTGGAAGAGCATACCTCCTTTTGTAGCTGGCAAAGAATCACATCAAATCAAATTGTATTTGCCACATGCGCAGAATACAACAGGTGTAGGTAGACCTTACAGTGAAATGCTTACTTACAAGCCCTTAACCAACAATACGGTTTGAAAAAAATACCCCCCCCCCCCCAAAAAAAAAGTAAGAGATAAGAATAACAAATAACTAAAGAGCAGCAGTAAATAACAATAGCGGGGCTATATACAGGGGGTACCGGTACAGAGTCAATGTGTCAATGTGCGGGGGCACCGGTGTCGAGGTAGTTAAGGAAATGATGTACATGCAGGTAGGGGTTATTAAAGTGGCAATGCATAGATGATAACAGAGAGTAGTGAGTAGAGAGAGTGGTAGTAGAAAAAGCCTTTCAAAGGTCTTCATCACTAAATGTTAAAGCTACAGGGCGGTCGTCATTGTTGCAGGAGGGGTTGATCTTTTAGGTACTGGGCATATGATGGAAGATTTCTATATTGTTGGGATGGAATTTTCTAATTAAAACCGTGAGCTGGAGCACCCCCAGAGAATATTACTTAGTGTGGAGGTGCTGACTAACGGAGAATAAACTGGAAGATAAAGAGAGTAGCACGCTCCATATATATCTACAGTACCAGTCAAACATAGCTACTCATTCAAGGGTTTTGCTTCATTTTTACAATTTTCTACATTGCAGAATAATAGTGACGACATCAAAACGATGAAATAACACATACGCCAAAGCTGCCCCGGTCAACTGTAAGTGCTGTTATTGTGACGTGGAAATGTCTAGGAGCAACAACGGATCAGCCGCGAAATGACAGGCCACACAAGCTCACAGAACAGGACCGCCGAGTGCCGAAGCGCGTAAAAATCATCTGTCCTCGGTTGCAACACTCACTACCGAGTTCCAAACTGCCTCTGGAAGCAACGTCAGCACAATAACTGTTCATCGGGAGCTTCATAAAATGGGTTTCCATGGCCGAGGAGCCGCACACAAGCCTAAGATCACCATGTGCAATGCCAAGCGTCAGCTGGAGTGGTGTAAAGCTCGCCGCCATTGGAAACGTGTTCTCTAAAATGATGAATGACCCTTCACCATCTGCCAGTCCGACGCACAAATCTGGGTTTGTCGGCTGCCAGGAGAACGCTACCTGCCCAAATGCATAGTGCCAACTGTAAAGTATGGTGGAGGCAGAATAATGGTCTGGGGCTGTTTTTCATGGTTTAGGCTAGGTCTCTTAGTTCCAGTGAAGGGAAATCTTAATGCTTCAGCATACAATGACATTCTAGATGATTCTGTGGTTCCAACTTTGTGGCAACAGTTTGGGGAAGGCCCTTTCCTGTTTCAGCATGACAATGCCCCCATGCACAAAGCAAGGTTGATACAGAAATGGTTTGTCGAGATCGGTGTTTAAGAACTTGACTAGCCTGCACAGAGCCTTGACCTCAACCCCATCGAACACCTTTGGGATGAATTGGAATGCCGACTACGAGCCAGGCCTAATCACCCAACATCATTGCTCGACCACACTAATGCTTTTGTGAATGAATGGAAGCAAGTCCCCGCAGCAATTTTCCAACATCTAGTGGAAAGCAGCAAAGGGGGGGACCAACACCATATTAATGACCATGATTTTGGAATGAGATGTTTGACGAGCAGGTGTCCACATACTTTTAGTAATGTAGTGTATATACCACCAAATACCACTACATAGATCATATACCAGCTCCATGCAGTTGCTAAACAACAGAGAGTATCATATAGCCAGTAGAGTACAATAATATTGCTGATGTCCTAGCCCTAGAGAATGTATCATATCATTCACTGAAGCTGATAGCATTGTGTGGATACATCAAATCGCTCAGTGACACTCAAGCCTACCACAGACCGTGGCTCACGTATCCTGCCAGTACTTCTGCTATCATGGTGTACTGTAGCCACGTTTATCCCTGTACCGATGTGACTGCACGGTGGGTCTAATGTGTGGATACATTAAATAGCCCAGTGGCACTCTACCATACCAAAGAAGACAATATTGCTAGCAAATATATCGACATTATCTCTCTGTACAGATACGACGCCACGGTGAGTCTATCATATAGCCAGTGAATAGAACAGACGTCCTGGCTATAGGACTGGAGTCAGCTGAGAGAGGCAGAGAAGCAAGGTGGCTATCATTGTCATTGTCATCGTCATCGTCATCGTCATCGTCCCTATTCACCCTGGCTGTACTGCAATACTGTCACAAAGTGCTGTGACAGGACGAGTATGGCAGCTGTCACTGCAACCACTGTGGGATGTCTCGTTGTGTCTATACTGCTGCTGCTGTGTGTTGTTGGAAATATCTTTCTGGAAGCATTGTGATGACTCAATGGTGGGCTACAGAGCTGACAGCAAACACAGCACACTATGCATACTGTAGATACACACACTGCCTGGCTGATGTCTGACAGTTGTCTGTGTGTGTGTGTGTGTGTGTGTGTGTGTGTGTGTGTGTGTGTGTGTGTGTGTGTGTGTGTGTGTGTGTGTGTGTGTGTGTGTGTGTGTGTGTGTGTGTGTGTGTGTGTGTGTGTGTGTGTGTGTGTGTGTGTGTGTGTGTGTGTGTGTGTGTGTGTGTGTGTGTGTGTGTGTGTGTGTGTGTGTGTCCGTCCACACGGGTGCCAGAACCATTATTAGGACATTAGTTTGATGGGAGAGAGGAGCTGCAGTGAATCCAGCACGTGCCACGCCTGCAAACGACCAGGCAGACCACTGCTACAAAACACTTCATCAGACACACACGCAGGCAGGCAGGCACAGACACACTCACAATAACCACCAGGCACATATCTGCTACATGTCTATGTCCTACAATACTGCTGTTACTCAAATCACAGCCCAGCAACGGCCCTATCATCAGGGTAGACTGAAATTGACTTTCTTCATCCTTCTGCTTACCATTCTTTTATTTCCTCCTCTTCCTCCTCCTATTCCCTCCTTCTCAGGCACCCCTTTCTACCCTTCATCCTCTCATCCTAAACCCTTGCCTCCCTCTTCTCCTCGGTTCCCTTATTTCCTCCTTGTGTATTTGCTTCTCTTTTTTTCTCATCCTCTTATACCCTCCACTCTTTCCTTCCTTTCCCCTTCCTGCAGCTCCCCTTTCTCTATTTCTCTCCCTCCTCTCTCTCCCAATAGGTTGTGTGAGAGCGGTCGGTTGGCTGGTCAATGTATCTGTTGATTTGTTGTGATGAGAAGTGTCAGGTCGGTCGGTGTGTCTGTTGATTGGCTGTGATGAGAAGTGACTGACAGATCGGTCGGTGTGTCTGTTGATACGCTGTGATGAGAAGTGACTGTCAGGACGGTCGGTGTGTCTGTTGATAGGCTGTGATGAGAAGTGACTGTCCATCAGAAGGAAGAGGATTCTATTACCTGGCCTTTATTGAAAAGCCATTTTCCAATCCAGCATGTTACGGCAGGATAACAGGAATGTCAAACACTCATACACACAGACGCAGAGACAGACAGACAGATACACACAAACGCAGAGACAGACAGACAGACAGACAGATACACATAGACACAGTAACAGACAGCTACACACACAGACGCAGAGACAGACAGACAGATACACATAGACACAGTAACAAACAGCTACACACACAGATGCAGAGACAGACAGACAGACAGACAGACAGACAGACAGACAGACAGACAGACAGACAGACAGACAGACAGACAGACAGACAGACAGACAGACAGACAGACAGACAGACAGACAGACAGACAGACAGACAGACAGACAGACAGACAGACAGACAGACAGACAGACAGACAGACAGACAGACAGACAGACAGACAGAGACACAGTAACAGACAGCTACACACAGAGACGCAGAGACAGACAGCTACACACAGAGACGCAGAGACAGACAGCTACACACAGAGACGCAGAGACAGACAGACAGACAGACAGACAGACAGACAGACAGACAGACAGATACACATAGACACAGTAACAGACAGCTACACACACAGATGCAGTGACAGACAGATACAGTGGGGAGAACAAGTATTTGATACACTGCCGATTTTGCAGGTTTTCCTACTTACAAAGCATGTAGAGGTCTGTAATTTTTATCATAGGTACACTTCAACTATGAGAGACGGAATCTAAAACAAAAATCCATAAAATCACATTGTATGATTTTTAAGTAATTAATTTGCATTTTATTGCATGACATAAGTATTTGATACATCAGAAAAGCAGAACTTAATATTTGGTACAGAAACCTTTGTTTGCAATTACAGAGATCATACGTTTCCTGTAGTTCTTGACTAGGTTTGCACACACTGCAGCAGGGATTTTGGCCCACTCCTCCCTACAGATCTTCTCCAGATCCTTCAGGTTTCGGGGCTGTCGCTGGGCAATACGGAGTTTCAGCTCCCTCCAAAGATTTTCTATTGGGTTCAGGTCTGGAGACTGGCTAGGCCACTCCAGGACCTTGAGATGCTTCTTACGGAGCCACTCCTTAGTTGCCATGGCTGTGTGCTTCGTGTCGTTGTCATGCTGGAAGACCCAGCCACGACCCATCTTCAATGCTCTTACTGAGGGAAGGAGGTTGTTGGCCAAGATCTCGCGATACATGGCCCCATCCATCCTCCCCTCAATACGGTGCAGTCGTCCTGTCCCCTTTGCAGAAAAGCATCCCCAAAGAATGATGTTTCCACCTCCATGCTTCACGGTTGGGATGGTGTTCTTGGGGTTGTACTCATACTTCTTCTTCCTCCAAACACGGCGAGTGGAGTTAGACCAAAAAGCTCTATTTTTGTCTCATCAGACCACATGACCTTCTCCCATTCCTCCTCTGGATCATCCAGATGGTCATTGGCAAACTTCAGACAGGCCTGGACATGCACTGGCTTAAGCAGGGGGACCTTGCGTGCGCTGCAGGATTTTAATCCATGACGGCGTAGTGTGTTACTAATGGTTTTCTTTGAGACTGTGGTCCCAGCTCTCTTCAGGTCATTGACCAGGTCCTGCCGTGTAGTTCTGGGCTGATCCCTCACCTTCCTCATGATCATTGATGCCCCACGAGGTGAAATCTTGCATGGAGCCCCAGACCGAGGGTGATTGACCGTCATCTTGAACTTCTTCCATTTTCTAATAATTGCGCCAACAGTTGTTTCCTTCTCACCAAGCTGCTTGCCTATTGTCCTGTAGCCCATCCCAGCCTTGTGCAGGTCTACAATTTTATCCCTGATGTCCTTACACAGCTCTCTGGTCTTGGCCATTGTGGAGAGGTTGGAATCTGTTTGATTGAGTGTGTGGACAGGTGTCTTTTATACAGGTAACGAGTTCAAACAGGTGCAGTTAATACAGGTAATGAGTGGAGAACAGGAGGGCTTCTTAAAGAAAAACTAACAGGTCTGTGAGAGCCGGAATTCTTACTGGTTGGTAGGTGATCAAATACTTATGTCATGCAATAAAATGCAAATTAATTATTTAAAAATCATACAATGTGATTTTCTGGATTTTTGTTTTAGATTCCGTCTCTCACAGTTGAAGTGTACCTATGATAAAAATTACAGACCTCTACATGCTTTGTAAGTAGGAAAACCTGCAAAATCGGCAGTGTATCAAATACTTGTTCTCCCCACTGTACATACAAAGACACAGAGAAAGATATACACACACACACACACACACACACATAGAATTCGAACAAAATGTGAGTGCACTGCATAACACAAAAAACGAATTGTCTGTTTCAGTTCTGCTGACAAGTTATTGTATGATTGTAGGGTCTTTCAACCACACATACCACGTCAATCACATAGGGTCTGTGCCAGATCTCAGTAACTGTCGGGGATCTAGTCACTGGGTGGTCCCACTGCAGAGTGACAGTCTGCCAGTCAGCAGCTCTCTGGGATCTAGTCACTGGGTGGTCCCACTGCAGAGTGACAGTCTGCCAGCCAGCAGCTCTCTGGGATCTAGTCACTGGGGGGTCCCACTGCAGAGTGACAGTCTGCCAGTCAGCAGCTCTCTGGGATCTAGTCACTGGGTGGTCCCACTGCAGAGTGACAGTCTGCCAGCCAGCAGCTCTCTGGGATCTAGTCACTGGGGGGTCCCACTGCAGAGTGACAGTCTGCCAGCCAGCAGCTCTCTGGGATCTAGTCACTGAGGGGGTCCCACTGCAGAGTGACAGTCTGCCAGCCAGCAGCTCTCTGGGATCTAGTCACTGGGTGGTCCCACTGCAGAGTGACAGTCTGCCAGCCAGCAGCTCTCTGGGATCTAGTCACTGGGTGGTCCCACTGCAGAGTGACAGTCTGCCAGCCAGCAGCTCTCTGGGATCTAGTCACTGGGTGGTCCCACTGCAGAGTGACAGTCTGCCAGTCAGCAGCTCTCTGGGATCTAGTCACTGGGTGGTCCCACTGCAGAGTGACAGTCTGCCAGCCAGCAGCTCTCTGGGATCTAGTCACTGGGTGGTCCCACTGCAGAGTGACAGTCTGCCAGCCAGCAGCTCTCTGGGATCTAGTCACTGAGGGGGTCCCACTGCAGAGTGACAGTCTGCCAGCCAGCAGCTCTCTGGGATCTAGTCACTGGGTGGTCCCACTGCAGAGTGACAGTCTGCCAGCCAGCAGCTCTCTGGGATCTAGTCACTGGGTGGTCCCACTGCAGAGTGACAGTCTGCCAGTCAGCAGCTCTCTGGGATCTAGTCACTGGGTGGTCTAGTCACTGGGTGGTCCCACTGCAGAGTGACAGTCTGCCAGCCAGCAGCTCTCTGGGATCTAGTCACAGGGTGGTCCCACTGCAGAGTGACAGTCTGCTAGCCCAGCATCGATGACATCATCATTATGCACCACTCACAGACACCAGAGTAGGGCCTGTGCCAGTTCTACAGCAACACTACCAGTAGGATATTCACAATGGACCCATGCAGTACAGGGGAGCATTATGATATATTTATAATATTAATATATGTAATTTAGCGGACGCTTTTATGTTGAGCAACTTACAGTCAGGTACGCATCAATTCTTTACATTTGCGTGGTCCCGGGAATTGAACCCACTATCATGGCATTGCAAGCGCCATGCTTTACCTACTGAGCTATAGATTTAAAGTCCTCTATTTAGGGAACTTTGAGCGGTTCTGAAACAGTTTCGAACGACATTTTTGGTGTACAGAGCACTCTGTGAATGGCACAACATTACTTGCTGTCAGCTGACATGCAGCCTGTGAAATCTGACACCTCATTTGCATAGGGAGTGCCGCGTCACATTTTCTGACCTATCCAGACAAAGGATCGATTTTCTCTGGCTGCGAGAGTCACAGACCCACGTGGTTTATATTTCCTCAAAAGGCCAGACCAGCGCGTGTCTATTGATGTGTGTCGGATCTCACTGGGATGTTCTCAGATGAATTTAGAGCGCTGAACATAAACAATTACAAATCATTTTGTAGAATTGAAACAAGACCAAACGAAACAAGACTTGGTCACAGAGGGACGAAATCACTTCATGCTTAAAACTGAAGTTGTAACGAGTCAACGGGCATTTTGAATGGAGACTCTGCTTCATTCAGAGGACGCTTTGCAGAACATTCTCTGTCGTCAGTTATATGAAATGTTATTAATTTGTACTGTCACTATGTATGATCATCTTTATTTTACAGTTAAAAGAAAGGTGAAATGTTACAGTAAGTTTATAATTTGATTGTTACTATATTTAACATCTTTCGGGATGGGATGTTAAACGTGTGTCCAAGCTCTTTGTGGTCACTAAAGATCCCATGGTACTTATAGTAAGAGTAGGGGTGTTAACCCTGGTGTCCTGGCTAAACTCCCAATCTGGCCTTCATAACATCATGGCCACCTAATCATCCTCAGCTTCCAATTGGCTCATTCTTCTCCCCTGTAACTATTCCCCAGGTAGTTGATGTAAATGAGAACGTGTTCTCAGTCAACTTACCTGGTAAAATAAGGGTTAAAAAAATACATTAATTAGAAAGCAGTTTAAATATTTCAAGCCCTATTCCCCCACTTTGCTGAATAGGAAAAACAAATCATATAAATGTATGATTTTTCCTATTTTGAGCTAATTTGTACTGTGTTCTATTTACCAGAAATGTGAGATTTGAATCATTCTGGCAGAACTAGGTATTATGTATGAGCCTCTCATGATAAACAGTTACTTTTGGAAGGAAATCTAGATTCTGAACTAGGTCACCAGATTCACTAATCAATTAGGATTATCTAACCAATCATGATCAATGTATTGATCATTCCTTCAGCCACAGATAGGATGACAGGGCTTTCTGACTCTGTGGGAGTCCATGTGAGGGATTTGGTCCAGAAATCAGCAACAATATTGATCACACCCACACGTGCAAACACACACACACACACACACACACACACACACACACACACACACACACACACACACACACACACACACACACACACACACACACACACGAGCGTCCTTGAAATGAATTACATGGGGAGTGTACCGACACGGTGCACACAGACACACACAATCAATACTCAATACTCTCATCTGAATGTTTAACTTCGGAGATCAATAAGGATTTTTTAACAGGAAGAAAATATATATTTCTACCTGGTGCCAATGTGCTGCTATAGCAGGCAGGCAGGGGAAATCACCATCTGAAGACATGAGTCAGAGAGATTGGAAATAAATAGAGATGCAGTGAAATGAGGGAGAGAGGGAGGGAGAGGGAGAGTAGGAGGGAGGGAGGGAGAGGGAGAGTGGGAGGGAGGGAGAGGGAGAGTGGGAGGGAGAATGAGAGTGGGAGGGAGGGAGGGAGGGAGGGAGGGAGGGAGGGGGAGAGTGGGAGGGAGGGAGAATGAGAGTGGGAGGGAGGGGGAGAGTGGGAGGGAGGGAGAGAGAGGGAGAGTGGGAGGGAGGGAGAGGGAGAGTGGGAGGGAGAGTGGGAGGGAGGGAGGGAGGGAGGGAGGGAGGGAGGGAGGGAGGGAGGGAGGGAGGGAGGGAGGGAGGGAGGGAGGGAATGAGAGTGGGAGGGAGGGAGAATGAGAGTGGGAGGGAGGGAGGGAGGGAGGGAGGGAGGGAGGGAGGGAGGGAGGGAGGGAGGGAGAGTAGGAGGGAGGGAGAATGAGAGTGGGAGGGAGGGAGAGTGGGAAGGAGGGAGAGGGAGAATAGGAGGGAGGGAGAGGGAGGGAGAGGGAGAGTAGGAGGGAGGGAGAGGGAGAGGAGGAGGGAGGGAGAGGGAGAGTAGGAGGGAGGGAGGGAGAATGAGAGGGAGTAAAGAAAATAAGGCTGATTAAAAGACTAAGACTACAACAAAAACTGGTAAGGAGACAGATTGCGAGTAACAACAGCTGATAAGGTGTAACAACACGTCTGAAAATCACACCCCCTTGTCCAATTTCCGTCCAATCACGACCATCAAAACTTTAAACCACACCCACTTCTGTCCGACCTACTATCAGATGATGAATAATACAATGCACCTGTAATAACGGGACTGTTTTCAATGTCATCATGTCATCTGGAGAAGACGATAGTGTTTGTATAGAGCAGGGTGTGTGTGTGTATGTGCGTGAGAGAGAGAGAGAGTGAGAGAGAGAGAGAGAGAGAGAGAGAGAGAGAGAGAGAGAGAGAGAGAGAGAGAGAGAGTGTGAGGGAGAGAGAGAGAGAGAGAGAGAGAGAGAGAGAGAGAGAGAGAGAGAGAGAGAGAGAGAGAGAGAGAGAGAGAGAGAGAGAGAGAGAGAGAGAGAGACTCCATGGACACAACAAAGACAGAGAGAAAAGAGGCCATTATGGACCTAGACAAAGAACAGCCACGTTAGGTGTTGACATGTATCCTCTAGTCTATACCCAGACACTTTCAAAGCACAGGAAGAACAGAGAAAGAAGGGAGAGAGAGGAGAGTAAGAGGGGTAGAGAAAAAAGAAAGAGAAATGGAAAGAGAAGAGAGAGAATGAAAGTGGGAGGGAAAGAATGAGGGAAAGAAAGAATGAAAGGAATAGAGAGATGGACTGAATGACAGGCCACATGAGAGAGAGCGGTGGTATTTGTGTTTAGTCTTTCAATGCTAATGCTAATTCCATCACGGGTCTCCATCATACGGAAACCTGAGCTCTCCCTCCAGTCAGTGCTTCATCAAAGCCTCTGCTACAGGTCCAGAGAGAGAGAGTGAGAGAGAGAGGAAGAGTGAGTGAGTGAGTGAGTGAGTGAGTGAGTGAGTGAGTGAGTGAGTGAGTGAGTGAGTGAGTGAGTGAGTGAGTGAGTGAGTGAGTGAGTGAGTGAATGAGTGAGTGAGTGAGTGAGTGAGTGAGTGAGTGAGTGAGTGAGTGAGTGAGTGAGTGAGTGAGTGAGTGAGTGAGTGAGTGAGTGAGTGAGTGAGTGAGTGAGTGAGTGAGTGAGTCAGTGAGTGAGTGATCTAATTTTGGCCCAGCCGATAATTTAATCAAATCACATTTTCTTTTTTCATTAGCTATTCTCTGTACCATCACAAATCTCTCTCTCTCTTCCCGTTCCCTCTCTCTATCTCTCCCTCTATCTCTCACACAAACATACTCTCTCTCTTCCAAGCACACACATACACACTTTTCTCTCCCTCAGTAGCTAGTCAGATTTGCTGGTGTCTATCACTGACGTTATTGTCAGGCCCATCCACCTGGCTCCGTGCCGATCCCCAGTGGCTGATGGGTATGAGCAGAATGAGGCTGGATGTATGAGAGTATAATCTCCTACCTGAGGCGCTACACGTCCACCACATCCGGCCCAGGTGCCTCCTGGGAGCAGGTGAACGGACAGGTTTGACTCTGTGAAATGACAGCCATGACAGCATTGCAACACAGAACGACAAGTCAGGGGAGGGAGGGATGAAGAACAAGGAAAGGATACATCCGTATGCCTCCTGTTCTGGAGCCGATGGCCAGGATCTTCTGGACAGGATCGAAGGCCAGGCAGGTGGGCTGGTACGGGAAGCCATGGCGCACCGTCTGGAATAGGAAAAACACAAACACACTTTAATTACCATTCACATTCAATACACATTTTTAGAGTTAGAAATTGGTAAATGTGTACATATGTTATGGAATTGTGATCAGTATGTAGGAAAACTATTTTTATTTTATTACTAAAATAGATAAATAGATTAATCAGAGACAAACAAACACCTAAAGATAGACTGAAATAGCAGTAATGAATCAGGAGCAAGAGCCCATTAGAGATCAGAAAACAGAAAAGGAAGAAAAGGCTTCTAGAATAGGTAAACAGCAAGAGTCTACACTGAGCTGCTGTCCGTGGTGCTGAAATATTCAGCAGCTCTTTCCCCAGTCAACTAAGACTGGTGTTTAAATCTGCATGGGCGCTGTCCGCTAGCAGTGGTGCTGAAATCAATGCTGTCACTGCCCAGAATCTATACTGGTAATCATACCAGAACTGTCCAAACAGGGTGGTGCTGGAATATATGCATTGACGCTGTCCGCTGTCTGCACTGTGCTGAAATCCATAGAGGCGACAACAACTTTCCAATGACTGTGTTGGATGGACAATTAAGCTGTGTGTTATCCAATGGCCTCCCAGGAAACCCAGCAGTGGCCCTGTTCATTTGTTTCCATTCAGACTAGCTCCTGTGTTTGGCTGAATTATGGCAACACCGTCTCTGTCCTCTCATCTTTAATTCATAAACATGAAATTGGAGCAGGGCTACCAAACAACAGGCTGAATGAATGAGATAGAGAGGTCATAAAAGCTGTGTGTGAGAGAGAGAGAGAGGTCATACAAGTTGAGAGAGAGAGAGGCTGAGAGTGAGGGAGAGAGGGAGAGAGAGAGAGAGAGAGAGCGAGAGAGAGAGATCATACAAGCTGAGAGAGAGAGAGGCTGAGAGCGAGAGAGAGAGAGAGAGAGAGAGATAGAGAGAGAGAGAGAGAGAGAGAGAGAGAGAGAGAGAGATCATACAAGCTGAGAGAGAGAGAGGCTGAGAGCGAGAGCGAGAGAGAGAGAGAGAGAGAGAGAGAGATCATACAAGCTGTGAGAGAGAGAGAAAGGGAGAGGCTGAGAGAGCGAGAGAGAAAGGGAGAGAGAGAGAGAGAGAGAGAGAGAGAGAGAGAGAGAGAGAGAGAGAGAGAGAGAGATCATACAAGCTGAGAGAGAGAGAGAGGCTGAGAGCGAGAGCGAGAGAGAGAGAGATCATACAAGCTGTGAGAGAGAGAGAGAGAGGCTGAGAGAGCGAGAGAGAAAGGGAGAGAGAGAGAGAGAGAGAGAGAGAGAGAGAGAGAGAGAGAGAGAGAGAGAGAGAGAGAGAGAGAGAGAGAGAGAGAGAGAGAGAGAGAGAGAGAGAGAGAGAGAGAGAGAGGTGTGAATCATGCCTTATTAAAAGGGAATGTGTGTGTGTGTGCATCCGGTATGTTTACGTGGCATCTGCTCCACTACTCACACTCGTGCTAATGAAGGACTTTATAGTCTATAGATTTTCATTTAGGGGCCTGTTTTATTGCCCACTGTTAAAACCCCCAGCAGCCTCCAGACTCCTACTGTAACCCTGCTCCTTCTGTGTTTGTCCACCCCAATTCAAGCGGCTTTCTAACGTCCACTATCTCAACTTGCATACAGCCAGTTTTCAGAGGAGAGGGAGTGCTATGTGGATACACTGTCAAATATTTACTAGTCAAAGAAAAAGTAGGGAAACCAAATCAAATATGCCTTGGCATAATCAATGGAACAGCTGAAAAAATAGAGTACACCTGTTCTGTTTTTGTGCTCTGCTGTGTCTCTGATACCACGTACTAAAAGAAAATGGGAAAGAATATGAAGGTTTTGATCGCACAGATAATTCACAGCATGCTGCTATCAAAGGATAGCAGCATCACACGTTGGAATAGGAGGAAGCAACAGAGGTAGTGTGTTCGTTGAGAAGAGCAAATATCTTGCATTTTGTATTTTGATGTCTTCCTATTCTCAGTGCATATGTTGTTTTGCCAACACCTTTGAAAGGAGAGATATGTGTTTATGCTTCTCAAAAGGCTGAGAACGTAACATTCAATCATCCAACATTAATCTGCATACAGACGTTGTGTAAGTGCAGGGTTTGGGAGATGGGTTAACAGTAATGAAATTCATGAGTGACACACACGCACACACACACACACACACACACACACACACACACACACACACACACACACACACACACACACACACACACACACAGCAGACCCCTATAGGTGTGGTGGGTAGAGGGTCTCTGGCAATGATCCACACTGTACAGAAGGAACCTTTCAATCAGCAGTAGAACAGGCCTGGCCGGGGAGAACTGCTGCTGCTGTGTGGACCTGACCTCTTAACTAACCACCAGCTGATATTAACTTGTGACGACCTGGAGAGGAGGGAGATATGGGGAACACCCCCCCCCCCCCCCCCCCCAGGGCCCTGGCGTACCAAGCCCAGCTCGGTGCACTCTGCTCAGGCTACAGATGGGGCCAATAGAGACCCACCCGGAGGGAAGAACCATTAAATATACACATCACAGACATGAAGTGGATGAAAAATGCATTTACCCTGGTGAATCTCAGAGCTGCTCATGCATATTTCACAACCTCTAAAGCCATTTTTTTTCTGTGCGTGTGTGTGTGTGTGTGTGTGTGTGTGTGCGTGTGTCTGCTCTGGGTCCATCTCTATGGTTGCTCTTACACTCTGTTCTCCCTCATCCTATTTCTCCCTCTCTTTCTCTCGCTACAAACTGAAACAGTATTTGTCTGTATTATGGATGTGTGGGGCTCCAAATGCAGCTGAGTTATCTATGTGTCGTAGCTATAACTCCTCATTGTGTTTCAGTACTGGCTCTGTGTCGGACTCCTACTGTAGCAGACAGGCAGTGTTTGATGATAACACCCCTTCCTCTCTCCTCCTCTTGGGAGACTGTCGTTATCTTGCCACATTATAAGATCTGCTCTCTTTTTATGTCAGAGGCCTGTCAGAGGAATCTTCAGAGGGTGTCAAGATATCAAGCTATACCCGTATTGCTCCTTCTCTCGCTCCCTCCTTCTCGCTGTCTCCCTGTCTGCCTCCCTCCCCCAGCTCTGTCCCACATCCTCTCTCCGCCACCTTCTGTCTATCTCTCACTCTCGATCTCTCTCGCCACTTTCTCTGCTAATTCTAGTGGACAAGACGAGCCTAATCTAAATATCTTCTAACAGCAGTGTTGTGACTCCATCCTCATGTCGCTCTCAGCTACAGTGAACTCTATGCCACGACGGAGACAGACCAGTCATTGTCAACACAGAGCTTCGTCAACTCAGCCTCATACCCAAGACTTCATCAGCTGCTTATAATCAAACACTGGAACCTGGCGTTTCTGGTGAAACCACAGCGAACATGTCTCCTCATACATTTCAATCCAATAAAAGAAAAACAAAAGTTTTGCTACTGTAACTCTGAGAAAGATCTCTGAAGTCAAATATAAAATGTGCTTGAATCACATCCAAAGAAACAATTTGCTTTGCCATTACTACCTGAACGTTCTTATACTGTACCAGCGTGGATGAATAAAAACACATTATAGCAGGAGAGTTCTAGAGCATTGAACACAAACAACAGATCCAATCAGTGAAGAGAAAAAAAAGCACATATTGTTTTATACATTAATACACACAGCGTAATATGTAGAAGTCACATATACATTTACATTTGACATTTGAGACCTTTAGCAGACACTCTTATCCAGAGCGACTTACAGTAGTGAGTGCATACATTTTCGTTAGTATACAAACCATAGATATAGAAACAACTGGGGAGAGATTTAGAAGGCACCGGTGATGCACAACCTGAGGCACAAATACTGACTAGGAGTGAATAATGCATTGTGTGTGTGTGTGTGTGTGTGGAGGCGGGAGGTTGTGTGTGTGAGGGAGGGTGGCGGTTGAGTGTGAGTGTGTGTGTGGGGGGGGGGGGTTGTGTGTGTGTGTGTGAGAGAGAGAGAGAGAGAGAGAGAGAGAGAGAGAGAGAGAGAGAGAGAGAGAGAGAGAGAGAGAGAGAGAGAGAGAGAGAGAGAGAGAGAGAGAGAGAGAGAGAGAGAGAGAGAGAGAGAGACCCAAGAATGTACACAATCACAGACATGCATACGCACACGTTCCACATCACACTAAACACGCGTCACATGCAGCAGGGGGCCCACTGATACATACTACTGTCTGTGCATGCGTGTGTGTGATTGTGGTTCTGCCGTGTGTGTGTACATGTTTGTGGCTCTGTGCATCCATCCATACTCTATTGCCTCATTGGGTGATAGTAGCCTCAGAGAAGACACAGTAGTTGAAGGGAAATGGAAATAACTTCCTACGCTAAGAATACCTATATAACCTTGCTTCATCCAATTATGAGCTGTTTCCATCAGTCAAAAGAAGGTGAAGACAGACAGAAGGACAACTCAACTGAACCTCCTCACCAACAGTGAAGGGGGAGATATTTTGAGGCTACTCTAAAATTCCTTTGATGTGCAGAGGACTAAAAATAAAAGACAGATCTGAACACTGGTACTGTAGGAGAGGGGGATGAAAGGAGGAGTGGAGGAGAGGGGGACGGGCTAGACGGGGTCTCTCCATAGTTAGAGACGTAAAAAAGAGAACTAGGAGGGACTAGGAATCAGCACATCGAAGTACATCATTGTGTCAGTTGTTAACAATTCCGGTTGCCTGATTGTGGATTACAGTGAACTATTTTAAGTGAGAAAAGGCGATAGGAAAAAGGGAGGATCCTGAGTATTGATTTGGCTGGTCTGGTGTAATGTTTGAGGAAGCCAGAAAGCTGTAAGTCCTTCCTTCAGTACAGAGACAGCAGCTTACAGATTCTCACAGAATGGGAGGAAGCCATTCTTATCCACATCCAGATATAATAAGTGCTTCCCAAGCACAAACACACACACACACACACACACACACACACACACACACACACACACACACACACACACACACACACACACACACACACACACACACACACACACACACACACACACACACACACACACACACACACACACACACATGCCCAGTCGAGCGGGCAGGGAGAGAGGGCAGTATGAGACCAGAGTGAAGGGATGGAAATAAATGAACGAGCTGGGATAACCTCCTCTTCGCTAATGGGTGCTAGCTACACTCTTACAAATTAAGGGTTCATTGGGGTTTTATGTAGAACCTTTTGGTTCTTTGGTCAAAATGTAAGAACCCTTTTCAAAGAAAGGTTCAATCCTTGTGAAAGTGGTTTCCATAATTCAAAAACTGTCAACACCATCTGCCATTTATCCAGCGTGATTACTCAATAACGCAATTGTTTAAGTGAATCAACGTTTTTTTCCCCCATTCAAATAAATTAAGCCATAATGATATGATAAACTATAGGGCGAGATAGATAACGTTGTTTCAAAGTTTGAGCACTATATTAGGCTACTGTTTGTTACCTAGCAAGCTAGCTAGCTAAGCCTATAGGGGGGGGATACTTTAATTAGCTAGCTAGCCACTTTACAAGCTAGCTAACTCCTACGAATAAACGTTAATTTTACTTATTGAATGTGCCAAACAGAGCTGCAGACCCAGCCTGGCATTGGCAATTAGCTAATTGTTACGTTTATCTCAGTATTTCAGGGTGGAGTCGGATGAGAGGGACTAGCCATGTTGTCGCTGAACCCAACTACCAGGCAGAAAGAGGATCCCTCTTTTGGCTGCTGTTGATGGCAACAACTGCATGTAAGTCGGTCTTCTACATTATAATAATGATATGTCTGCGTACCAGTTTGTCTAGATTCTTGCAGGTATAAGATTGAATCCCAATTATGTTCCTTTTTTCTTCCTCTCGGGAACCAGGTAGGCAATAACACATATTGTACTGTTCCATAAAGAAGGCATAACCCCTCGGAAGGCATAACCCCTCAGAAGTCATAACCCCTCGGAAGGCATCCAGAATTGACATTGGGCCATCATTCCAACATCATTCAAACCACAGAGCCTTCCTGTCCACCGATCTGTGCATATTTCCAAACAATGTTTGCATTCCCTAAACAGTTTGTGTTTGAGAGTGAATATAATGACAATAACATCTTAAAAATATATTGGTATTCTTTTGTGTATTATTTCATTATTTATGATATTATTTTCTTAGTAATACTACTATTTTATTAGCAGTAGCCACAATGGAGCAAATTGGGGTTAGGTGCCTTGCTCAAGAGCACATTAACAGATTTTTCACCTTGCCGGCTCCGGTATTTGAATCAGCGACCTTTTGGTTGCTAGCCCAATGCTGTAACTGCTAGGCTACCTGCCACCCTAGGGGTTCCATATACTGTATGAAGTGTACAGTGGTTCTTCCTCTAAAAGTTGTGTAATACTGCAGCACACCTTGCGCGATACCGCAGAATTCTATGGCACGTTATTTAATTGTCAGCCATTGTTGCCATTAATGCTAGTTAGTGCTAGTTTGACCACCAGAGGGCATCTTTGAGAAGTATTTTACTTTTTGTAATATTGGCTGTACTAGAGAATGTATTACCTTTTTTGTAAGAACATAGTATATGGGACTGATTTTAAATGTAGCTCAATTAATTTGATTAATATTATTGTGTTTCTATTCCAAGAAAAACAAAAAACAAAAACCCTCAGGGTTTCCCTTTACAACGTGACCGTTTCCACACCCTAATTGTAGTCTAACCAATACCCAAATGGAGATTCAGTGAAAATAAAAATCTCATTGATTTATCAAGACCAGTCCCCATGCATGTCTCAGAGCAGCGCGAAACGGTGTTGAAATAGTTGACCACACCCAGGTAGGCTATTACTGAAAATCCTATTATAACAATTGGATGATGGCGGACCAGAACATAATAAGTATGACCGTAATTATTAGCACAATTAATTGTCCTACACTACAAATGTAGCATATTTAACACATATGATTAGTACATAATAAATTCAGTGACAATAAGATAATCATGTTGATCTGATTACACTCATAAAATCACTGTCTCTATTCAATTATAATTTTTGTCTATTTCTCTGTGTGTTGATTGGTGGGGAAAAACAGGTCTACATAAAAAAAGTAGTGTAGACTACTGTAGGCTAATGTCAACATTTGTTCCGAATAATTTGCTTGATAGCAAGATAAAATGTCGCTCTCAAGACGTATCAAGAAGAAAGGTGGATAATGAAAATCGAAGATTGAGAGAAGAATGTACAGAGAGATATGCGTACATCTCTCCATCTTTTCCCAGTGCCAAGCCAGTGTGTCTTATTTGCAATGAAAATATCGCTGTTAGCAAATAATTCCATCTCAGACTAATTATGGAGTGAATCTAAGCACAAAACTTTCAGTGACCTTCCCGTCCCATATAGAGGTCCGACGCAGAAACATTGAATCATTAACAGCAAGCTGCCCACACAGCTTTTTTTTGCGGACATACAGTTGAAGTCGGATGTTTACATACACCTTAGCCAAATACATTTAAACTCAGTTTTTCACAATCCCTGACATTTAAACCTAGTAAAAATTCCCTGTCTTAGGTCAGTTAGGATCACCACTTTATTTTAAGAATGTGAAATGTCAGAATAATAGTAGAGAGAATTATTTATTTCAGCTTTTATTTATTTCATCACATTCCCAGTGGGTCAGAAGTTTACATACACTCAATTAGTACTTGGTAGCATTGTCTTTAAATTGTTTAACTTGGGTCAAACGTTTCAGGTAGCCTTCCACAAGCTTCCCACAATAAGTTGGGTGAATTTTGGCCCATTCCTCCTGACAGAGCTGGTGTAACTGAGTCAGGTTTGTAGGCCTCTTTGCTCGCACACACTTTTTCAGTTCTGCCCACAAATTTTCTATGGGATTGAGGTCAGGGCTTTGTGATAGCCACTCCAATACCATGACTTTGTTGTCCTTCAGCCATTTTGCCATAACTTTGTAAGTATGCTTGGGGTCATTGTCCATTTGGAAGACCCATTTGTGACCAAGCTTTAACTTCCTGACTGATGTCTTGAGATGTTGCTTCAATATGTCCACAGAATTTTCCTTTCTCATGATGCCATCTATTTTGTGAAGTGCACCAGTCCCTCCTGCAGCAAAGCACCCCCACAACATGATGCTGCCAGCCCCGTGCTTCACGGTTGGGATGGTGTTCTCCGGGTTGCAAGCATCCCCCTTTTTCCTCCAAACATAACAATGCTCATTATGGCCAAACAGTTCTATTTTTGTTTCATCAGACCAGAGGACATTTCTCCAAAAAGTACGATCTTTGTCCCCATGTGCAGTTGCAAACCATAGTCTGCCTTTTTTATGGCGGTTTTAGAGCAGTGGCTTCTTCCTTGCTGAGCGGCCTTTCAGGTTATTTATTTATTATTTATTTCACCTTTATTTAACCAGGTAGGCCAGTTGAGAACAAGTTCTCATTTACAACTGCGACCTGGCCAAGATAAAGCAAAGCAGTGCAACACATACAACAACACAGAGTTACATATGGAATAAACAAACATACAGTCAATAATACAGTACAGTGTGTGAAAATGAGGTAAGATAAGGGAGGTAAGGCAATAAATAGACCATGGTGTCGAAGTAATTACAATATAGCAATTAAACACTGGAATGGTAGATGTCCAGAAGATGAATGTGCAAGCAGAGATACTGGGGTGCAAAGGAGCAAGATAAATAAATGAATACAGTATGGGGATGAGGTAGTTGGATGGGCTATTTACAGATGGGCTATGTACAGGTGCAGTGATCTGTGAGCTGCTCTGGTGCTTAAAGCTAGTGAGGGAGATATGTGTCTCCAGCTTCAGGGATTTTTTTAGTTCGTTCCAGTCATTGGCAGCAGAGAACTGGAAGGAAAGGCGGCCAAAGGAGGAATTGGCTTTGAGGGTGACCAGTGAGATATACCTGCTGGAGTGCGTGCTACAGGTGGGTGCTGCTATGGTGACCAGTGAGCTGAGAAAAGGCGGGGCTTTACCTAGCAGAGACTTGTAGATGACCTGGAGCCAGTGGGTTTGGCGACGAGTATGACGCGAGGGTCAGCCAACGAGCGCATACAGATCGCAGTGGTGGGTAGTATATGGGGCTTTGGTGACAAAATGGATGGCACTGAGATAGACTGCATCCAATTTGTTGAGTAGAGTGTTGGAGGCTATTTTGTAAATGACATTGCCGAAGTTGAGGATCGGTAGGATGGTCAGTTTTACAAGGGTATGTTTGGCAGCATGAGCGAAGGATGCTTTGTTGTGAAATATGACACCGATTCTAGATTTAATTTTGAATTGGAGATGCTTAATGTGAGTCTGGAAGGAGAGTTTACAGTCTAACCAGACACCTAGGTATTTGTAGTTGTCCACATATTCTAAGTCAGAATCGTCCAGAGTAGTGATGCTGGACAGGCAGGCAGGTGCGGGCAGCGATTGGTTGAAGAGCATGCATTTGGTTTTACTTGCATTTAAGAGCCACAGAAGGAGAGTTGTATGGTATTGAAGCTCGTCTGGAGGTTAGTTAACACGGTGTCCAAAGAAGGACCAGAAGTATACAGAATGGTGTTGTCTGCGTATAGTTGGATCAGGGAATCACCAGCAGCAAGAGCGACATCATTGATGTACACAGAGAAAAGAGTCGGCCCGAGAATTGAACCCTGTGGCACCCCCATAGAGACTGCCAGAGGTCCGGACAACAAGCCCTCCGATTTAACACATGTCGATATAGGACTGGTTTTACTGTGGATATAGATACTTTTGTACCAGTTTCCTCCAGCATCTTCACAAGGCCCTTTGCTGTTGTTCTGGGATTGATTTGCACTTTTCGCACCAAAGTACATTCATCTCTAGGAGACAGAACGCGTCTCCTTCCTGAGCAGTATGACGGCTGCATGGTCCCATGGTGTTTATACTTGCGTACTATTGTTTGTACAGATGAACGTGGTACTTTCAGGTGTTTGGAAATTGCTCCCAAGGATGAATGAGACTTGTGGAGGTCTACAATATTTTTTCTGAGGTCTTGGCTGATTTCTTTTGATTTTCCCATGATGTCAAGCAAAGAGGCACTGAGTTTGAAGGTAGGCCTTGAAATGCATCCACAGGTACACCTCCAATTGACTCAAATGATGTCAATTAGCCTATCAGAAGCTTCTAAAGCCATGACATAATTTTCTGGAATTTTCCAAGCTGTTTAAAGGCAGTCAATTTAGTTAATGTAAACTTCTGACCCACTGGAATTGTGATACAGTGAATTATAAGTGAAATAATCTGTCCGTAAACAATTTTTGTGAAAATGACTTGTGTCATGCACAAAGTAGATGTCCTAACCGACTTGCCAAAACAATAGTTTGTTGTCAAGAAATTGGTGGAGTGGTTGAAAAACGAGTTTTAATGACTCCAACCTAAGTGTATGTAAACTTCCGACTTCAACTGTATTCTGTAACTTAAACAGGTTAGTATCTGCAGTTACAAGGTAGAGGTAAACAGTCGCAGACAAGGTGGATAAATTTGAGGAAATATGTACACTTACAGAATTACTATAGAATTATTAATGGGGCAATAGTCCAGTTATTGGTCAAAATGTTCTTCTGAGAAGACCTGACTTCTGACTTATTGTTGTAATAACTCTATAAAACTATAATTTAAAAAACAGTAATACTTGACTAACCTGAAGGTCTGAACTCTTTGACAATCATTTGGAGGTCCTTACCAGAATAACAAGACAAACAAAATTGATTTATACAATCAACATTTATCAACACTCATCAAAATAGTTACAAACATAATGAGAATGATCGAGAAATGGAATGAAAGTTAAGAAGTGAAGAACTGGAGATTCTGTACATTAAATAGCGTTAAACTCAGTCTGTGATCCAAGTCTGTTGTGGTTTCTTGTTTGTTCAGGCAGCATAGAGGAGAACAAAGGAAGAAGATGCCTGTGTGTCCTTTCTGGTTCAGTTGTGTGGTTCCTCCTTCAGGTTTTTCCTTTGGTCTTGAGTTGATGTCCTTATGCTTGTTGCGCTTCTTCGTTGAGTTGCACAGGCTGAGCTCTAATTGTCTACTCCTTCTGTCCTTGAGGAAGATTTGGCTGACGTGTACTGTTCAGGCAACACTAGCTCTTTAAGGTATTCTGTCTTCTTCTGAGCCTGTTTAGTGCATGGGTACTTCCGGCCCTATTTCTGTACTGGATTACAGGTACTATTCCCTAAAAGGTACTTTTCCACTAATGTATCAGTTCTGACCATTAAAGGCAAAGGTCCAGGGCCTATGGTCGGGCCTGCTGAAGATGGAGGTCTTTCTGGTCCACAGTTAAAGAGAGTACGAGAGAGGGGAGCAGTACTTGTATATCCTGCTAGGTCACATGGTATCAAAGTATTTTGGGGAGAAAACCTAAAGTTGTTTCAGGTCAAATCAACAGAATGTTCAGCATTGTTCAACATGTGACATTCAAAAGGACACATCGCTACAGAAGCAAGCGATAGAACCCTTTTTGGTTCTACATGGAACCTTGTTTCTAAGAGTGTAGGGTCTCATTGGTATGCGAAGGAGAGAGTATACAGTATGACGGTGTATTTATATTTATAGTTATACAATGCGCGTGTGTTTGTGTGTGCGTGTGTCTATGTGTGTGTGTGTGTGTGTGTCCGTGTACTGTGCGTGCGAGTGTGTGTGTGTAGTGGGATGTTCGTGTGGGTGTGCAATTGTCTTGCATCTTCCATCTTCACAGGTGAACTCACAAGCATGTCTTCACATACACATTATATTCTAGAAGATATCTATGGTTTCATGCTCGCCTTCCGGCAACAGTGAGCCTGTCTCTCTGTGTGGGTGTGACATGCTTTACGTGTTCGTATGATGGGGGCTAAAGCCTGTTAGCCTGTGATTAAAGGCATAGTTCACCCAAATTACAAAATGACACATTGATTTCCTTACCCTGTAACCGGGCTATGCACAAAGGTATGACAGCAATTCATGCTTTGGGTTCGTTCGCCTGGTAGTGGCTGGAATTGCTTCCAAAAAGGTTAACATTTGGAAACAGTGCCATTGAACTAAACCAAAGCATAGAATGCTGTCATACCTTGTCCATAGACTGCTTACACTGTAAGGAAACCAATATGTCATTTCATAATTTGGGTGAACTATGCCTTTAACCACGGGTAATTGTGGCCACTGGGTTCCAAGGAGTTCCATGTGCACGCGTGTTTAACCTCCTTGGCGACTTGGCAAAAGAGAATTGAGCATGTCAACAGCGGGCCAATTGCATCATCCATTAGACTCCGGGGGCTAGGCCTGGGCGATGATGTAATCTCTTGGGGACCAGCGAGACTGGTGGGGCCATCATTCCAGCTATAGGACTGATTGATTCCTTGTGACACAAGGTGGCTAAACAGCAAAGGCAATGCATCGCCACAGGGATGCTGAGGCTCAGAACATCAAGGAGAGGGGGAGGGGTGGGGAGGAGGGGTGGGCGCTCCTGCGAATGACGTCTGACCTTAAGAAACGCAACAACAAATGATATCATCCACGTCAGACGATGTCTTAAGTTTGATTTGGAGTTTATGTTTAAAATAGCACCCTTTGTTGCACCACCGGTAATACTGTATAACTCGAGATGGCACAGGCACGGTGTAAAAGTATGAAAATCTGGATACCGCCCAGCTCTAACACACACACACACACACACACACACACACACACACACACACACACACACACACACACACACACACACACACACACACACACACACACACACACACACACACACACACACACACACACACACACACACACACACACACACACACACACACAAACACCACCAGAGGCATCATGCCCATAAGAGGTATGCTTAGATAACCTATGCAGAATAATATAATGCTTTTTTGACATAGAATTACCCATGATTAGAGCTCCAGATTGCATGAAAATGCTGTTTCAGGTGTTTGAAAAATGATAAATCCACCAACTTCCATGGGGGGGGGGGGGGGGCAGAGCCCCTCCAGACCACCCAATCTCCATCCTCACGTACATCCCACTAAAAGGAGTGGCTGAGGGGAGTAGTACAAGTGGCTGTGTCTCAGAATAGGCAGAAGCCTGGCGTTTCATTGGACAGATAATCCTCAAGAGACAAAAGTGTCAGAGGGTCCCTCCTATAGATACAATCATAAATGCATGGGCATGCACGCAATTGCACACACGCAAACACACACAAACACACACACCCTCTAAGTTGCAGTACACAGTATGTCTACACAATTTACAAATGCCTTTGATCAATGGACAGAGAGAAGAAAATAGACTTTCCAAAAGAGAGATGAAGCAATACTTAGCGAGATCATGGGATGATTGAAAAGTCCACTTAATTTAAAGACAATTATGTGTTGCACCGCATGAGGTACTGAGGCGGTGGGCAATCTGCCAGGCTTGCCAGGAACGGCAGCATCACCCAGAGAGTAAGTGGACCAACCTCTCCAATAAGAACATAAAACCTGCTCCTAGAGAGTTACACAATCCTCCACTAGCCCAGTAACCAAGAGGATGGGTGAATAATCACACACACACACACACACACACACACACACACACACACACACACACACACACACACACACACACACACACACACACACACACACACACACACACACACACACACACACACACACACACACACACACACACACACACACACTGTACAGCCCCCGGACCCACTTCCCTCCCCTCCTCCCCCTTCTCTTCTCTGCCTCCACACACACCCACACCTCCCTATTTTATCTCACTCTAACACTTCTGACAGGCAGGCAGTGAAACAATGAGTCATCAGACTCGGGATGGAGGCCAGCGATCGCAGAAAGTTTGAAGGGTCGTAGATGAGGTTGACGTCATCTCATCTCCTCCTGTACCCACACATCTATGCCCGAAGAGTGATGAGGAGGAGACAGGGAGATAAAGGCTCCTCCCACTGACCTTTGACCCTGACTGAGACAGAAACTGCCAATAGTCACAGATCTGAGATCAGTCTTCTCGCCCCAAATGCTGACCATAACTATTAGGGGGGAAACAAATGCAAAACGGACTTTAGCTAAGCAAGTAGGGCCAACTTCAAGCATCCTGGACATTTCATTCTGGTAGTAGAGGTAAATGTCTGATTTGGTACACTCTTAGAAAAAAAAGGTGCTATCTAGAACCTAAAAAGGTTCTTTGGCTGTCCCCATAGGAGAACCCTTTGAAGAACCCTTTTGGTTCCAGGTAAAACCCGTTTGCGTTCCATGTAGAACCCTTTACACAGAGGGTTCTACATGGAACCCAAAAGAGTTCTACCTGGAACCAAAAAGCGTTCTCATTTGGAACCCTTTTTTCTAAGAGTGTAAGAGTGTAGAGCATGGCGCTTGCAACGCCAGGGTTGTTGGTTCAATTCCCACGGGGAACCATCACGAAAAAGTATGAAAATGTATGCACTCACTACTGTAAGTCGTTTTGAATAAGAGCGTCTGTTAAATGACTCAAATGTCAAATTTAAATCTAATGATAAAAAGCCAGTTCAAATGCAATGATTGAGTGTCAAATTTGGGTCCTGATGTAAAACCAGAATTCAACAGTCCTCTTGCTGACTGATTGATTAGCTACAGCTGTTGGGTGCTACAGTTGGATGGTGGAGGGTGTGACCTCCATACAATAGTAAAGTGCTTTGAGTAGAGAAAAACGCTCTATGAATTGTGAATAGATTATTATGCTGATCATTATAATGGGTCATGGGGAGGTTGAGGCTTGTCTGTCGCCGGAGGTTCACACTGCTCAGTGATCACATGTTTGATTAGTATGTATGAATAGCATGGCAGAGATTGTTTTGATCACGTGGACTGGGAAATGTTCTGGATTGCCTCTGAAAATAGTATAGAAATATAAACTGACTCGGTGACTGAGTTCATCAGGAAGTACATAGAGGATGTTGTTCCCACTGTGACGATTATATAACCAAATCAAAAACCATGGATCGATGGCAGCATTTGCGCAAAACTGAAAGTGCGAACCACAACAAGGTGACTGAGACCATGTACATGTATAAACAGACCAGCTATGCTATCCGTATGGCAATCAAAGTGGTAAAACGACGGTACAGGGACAAAGTGGAGTCACAATTCAACAGCTGAAGACACAAGCATGTGGCAGGAACTCCATAGCCACTCAGGAGGACTGGGAGCTCCCGCTCTCCGTGGCCAACGTGAGAGTAAGACATTTAAGCTTGTTAACCCTCGCAAGGCTTCGCTAGTCTTCAGAGCATGTGCAGACCAGATGGCTGGAGTGTTTACTTGGTATTTAGTATTTGGGTATTTTATTAGGATCCCCATTAACTGTTGCAAAAGCAGCAGCTACTCTTCCTGGGGTCCTCACAAAACATGAGACATGACATAATACAGAACATCAATAGACAAGAACAGCTCAAGGACAGAACTACATACATTTTTTTTTAAAAAGGCACATTTAGCCTACAGTACATGTCAATACATACACAAACAATCTAGGTCAAATAGGGGAGAGGCGTTGTGCCATGAGGTGTTGCTTTATCTGTTTTTTGAAACCAGGTTTGCTGTTTATTTGAGCAATATGAGATGGAACGGAGTTCAATCCAATAATGGCTCTATATAATACTGTACACATTCTTGAATTTGTTCTGGATTTGGGGACTGTGAAAAGAACCTTGTTGGCATGTCTGGTAGGGTAAGTGTGTGTGTCAGAGCTGTGTGTAAGTTGACTATGCAAACAATTTGGAATTTTAAACACATGAATGTTTCTTATTAAAAGAAGAAGTGATGCAGTCAGTCTCTCCTCAACTCTTAGCCAAGAGAGACTGGCATGCATAGTATTTATATTAGCCATCTGATTACAATGACGGGCAAGACATGTCGCTCTGATTTGGGCCAGCTGCAGCTTAACTAGGTATTTCCTTGCAGCACTCGACCACACGACTAGACAATAATCAAGATAAGACAAAACTAGAGCCTGCAGGACTTGATTTTTGGAGTGTGGTGTCAGTTTGGTGTTTAGAGATGTATTCAATCTCTCCCTATCCCAGTCTGTTGTCCCCACTTGCTTCAAGATGTCCATCATTGATGTCACACCCTGACCATAGAGAGCCCTCGGGGTTCTCTATGGTGTAATAGGTCAGAGCGTGACTAAGGGGTTTTCTAGTTTTTATTTTCTATGGTGTGAGTATGGTTCCCAATTGGAGGCAGCTGATGATCGTTGCCTCTAATTGGGGATCATCCTTAGTGTGGTCCTTTTCCCACCTGCGTTGTGGGATATCGTTTCGTTTAGTGCTTATGTGCGTTACGTACTGCACGTTCATTTATTTATTTGTTGTTTGAAGTTTCACCTTAATAAATATGTGGAACTCTACGCACGCTGCGCCTTGGTCCGCTTATTTATATAACAATCATGACAATTGATCCTGTACCCAAGAAAGTGAAGGTAACTGAACTAAATTACTATCGCCCCGTAGCACTCACTTCAGTCATCATGAAGTGCTTTGAGAGGATATCAAGTCCACCTTACCCGACACCCTAGAAATTTACATTTTAGTCATTTAGCAGACGCTCTCATCCAGAGTCCATACATATTCATACTTTTTTGTACTAGACCCACTACAATTTGCATACCGCCCCACAGATCCACGGATGATGCTATCGCACTGCCCTATCCCATCGAGAGGAATACTTATGTAAGAAAGATGTTCATTGATTACAGCTCAGCCTTCAACACCTTAGTACCCTTCAAGCTCATCACTAAGCTAGGTGCCCTGTGTCTGAACCCCAACCTGTGCAACTGGGTCCTGGAATTCCTGGCGGGACGACCCCAGGTGGTGAAGGTAACAACAAGGTAACAATACCTCCGCCACGCTGATCCTAAACACTAGGGCACCACAAGGGTGCGTGCTCAGCCCCCTCCTGTACTCTCTGTTCACCCATGACTGCGTAGCCACGCACGTCTCCAACTCAATCATCAAGTTTGCAGACGACACAACAGTGGTAGGCCTGATTACCAACAATAACGAGACAGCCTACAGGGAGGAAGTGAGGGCACTGGTGGAGAGGTGACAGGAAAATAAAAATGAAATCCCTGAGCGGTTTCCTTCCTCTCCAGCAACTGAGTTAGGAAGGACGCATGTATCTTTGTAGTGAATGGGTGTATTGATACACCGTCCAAAGTGTAATTAATAAGCTCAAAGGGATATTCAATATCTGCTTTTTGAATGTTTACCCATCTACCAATAGGTGCCCTTCTTTGCAAGGAATTGGAAAATCTCCCTGGTCTTTGTGGTTGAACCTGTGTACGAAATCCACTGCTCGACTGAAAGACCTTACAGATAATTGTATGTGTGGGGAACAGAGATGAGGTATTCATTCAAAAATCATGTTAAACACTATTATTGCACACAGAGTTAGTACATGTGACTTATTACCTGATTTACAGTGTATTCAAACCCACTACCAGTCAAAAGTTTGGACACACCTACTAATTCCAGGGTTTTTCATTATTTTTACTATTTTCTACATTGTAGAACAATACTGAAGACATCAACACGATGAAATAACACATATGGAATCATGTACTAACCAAAAAAGTGTTAAACAAATCAAAATATATTTTATATTTGAGATTCTTCAAAATAGCCACCCTTTGCCTTGCTGACAGCTTTGCACACTCTTGCCATTGTCTCAACCAGCTTCATGAGGTAGTCACCTGGAATGCATTTCAATTAACAGGTGTGCCTTGTTAAAAGTTCATTTGTGGAATTTCTTTCCTTCGTAATGTGTTTGAGCCAATCAGTTGTGTTGTGACAAGGTAGGGGTGGTATACAGAAGATGGCACTATTTGCTAAAAGACCAAGTCCATATTATGGAAAGAACAGCTCAAATAACCAAAGAGAAACGACAGTCCATCATTACTTTATGGACGCAACATCCATCAAGTGCTATGATGAAACTGGCTCTCATGAGGACCGCCAAAGGAAAGGAAGATCCAGAGTTAGCAGAGGATAAATTCATTTGAGTTACCAGTCTCAGAGATTGGCAAATTCTGTAACTGCACCTCAGATTGCAGCCCAAATAAATGCTTCACAGAGTTCAAGTAACTGTTCAGAGGAGACTGCGTGAATCATCCCATCTGGTTTGCACTTAGTGGGACCATAGTGGTTAAGAGCGTTGGGCCAGTAACCGTGCAAAATGTGCAAATATTTATAAAAACCTGTTTTTACAGAATAACGTAACAACATGTGGAAAAAGTCAAGGGATCTGAATACTTTCCGAATGCACTGTACAATTGACTTTTTCCACATTTTGTTTTGTTACAGCCTTATTCTGAAATTGATGAAATTGTTTTTTCCACTCATTAATCTACACACAATGCCCCATTATGACAAAGCAAAAACAGATTTTTATACGTTTGCATTTTTGCACGGTTACTGGCCCAACGCTCTTAACCTCACTTTGCTCCCTCTCTCTTTCTCTTCACATCCATGCCTATTCTAGCTAAGCTCCATCCACTTATCACGCTCCCTCTATCACACACACGAACATACACCCACCCACACACACACACACACACACAATTCCCCATGCAACCCTGCTCTCAACTTTTGGATGAGGCACGCTCACAGCTGGGTCACCCCATGGTACCTATATCTACTGTACTGAATAAGTTGACCAACCTCTGTAGTCTGACAGAGAGCTTTCATGACAAACTCATATCACACACCTGTTCACGCGTCATCACCGACATTAATAGTGGCCAAAGCCATACAAAGAAGAGCGGTAAGACACGTGTGCTATCTTCCCACACACTAGAGAGAAGAAGAAATGTCATGACTAAGGAAGTTAGTAAATGTCTGGAACCCACCCACACACACCTGGAATCTCTGGGATGTGACACTATTAACGAACAAAGTATTTTATCCTCTGAAGCATATACCAAAGAGACTAATGAATGAGTAAAAGGTTGGGGTAGTGACCGCCTTTCATTCATCAAACGGGCACAATTCCCTATAGGTGTGTGTGTGCGTGTGCGTGTGTGTGCGTGTGCGTGCGTACGTGTTCCTCCTTCGGGATCCTTTTGACGACTGACCTCCAGGACCCTCCCACCCTCATTACCCCAGAAAAGTTGTGCTGCCTCCGGGAGAGGATTTCCTCTGCGCACTGCCTCATTCATCCATTCCCCTCTTCCACACCCCCATTCATAGATTTTTATTCCAGGCTTACTGTTAAATAGAAAGCATTACAAAATGCACATGAAAAGTTATAATAGCTCTATCTGTTACTGGTAGAACCAACATTTCAAATCAATACACACATTAGCGTGTAGCTCAGCTCACACTCCCGCCCTTCCGTACTGTCTGCTACAGTGGGCAGGGAATAGTGTGAAGGTTGTGACAACACCACAGGTGCCAGAGATGCTGCTAACACAGTAAGTGCACTCTGTATTTAACGTTTAACGTTTGGGCGTGCGTATGGCTCCTAAGCCATCACCTCTGCGCCCAACTTGACCAGAGGCACACCTCGTCTTTTACCTTGAATTTACTGCCTGTTGTGATCACAGCAAGGTTCAATGAATGATTTCAAACAACACCTGCGCGTTTCTGTCACTTGAACCATTACCATACAAAAAATGTTGATGTTCGGTAATAGGTAGCCTAGGCCAGTGTTTCCACACTCCAGTACTCAAGTACCCTCAACAGCACACATTTTCGTTGTAGCCCCGGACAAGCACACCTGATTCAACATTTCAACTAATCATCAAGCCCTCAATGAGTTGAATCAGGTGAGTTGTGTGCTGGTGGGAGTACTCGAGATGTTGGGAAACACTGGCCTAGGCTAATAACAGGTTAGCTCAGGTGATTTGTGGGCAAGTTGTAGGCTATTCATAAGTCATGAACGGTTAGTTTTGAGTAGCTAAGATTGCAGTGGGGGAAATACTGTGTAATTACAAATACAGACACAATAAGAATGTATAGTCTGCAGGGATCTGCCTGGCCTACCACGTGGTAATTTCCAGCGCTTTCTCCAGTATGCAGAATCTGATGCTCTCTGCAGCATCCACCTCCTCGGTTTGGGAGTGAACTGCCTGCCTCTCCTTATCTTCCCATTGTTAATTTTATCCCCCCCATACTTTCTCCTCTGCTTGAGCTACAATGTTATACCGGTCTTGCTCGCTCCTCAATTAATTATTTACAGTGAGATCCAAAATCCCCCCCCCTCTCTCTTTGGGGTAAGGAATAATCGCGTCAGTCAGCTCCAAATACATCAGCGGGGCTGCAATGGGCGCGGAGCATTCTAAAAATAGCTCCACGAAAATCACATCAGCCGGATAGTACCGCAGGGTCGCTCCGCTCGCTCGCTCACTTTTTATGGGCTATAGATGGGGAGGAAGGAACAGCCGTTATGTCATCGATTCTACAACACTAAAGAACTGTCTGCGGAGAAGACAACAACCACCACCACCACTTACAAGCCATTCTTTCTTACCACTTGTGTTTAGCCTACTAAATGCACATCGCCCCAGAAATGCACATAGATTTGCTGGGACCAAGAGAGAGACAGAGAGCGCGGTGGGAGCTATAAGCGAACGCACGGAGCACGGCGGGACCGGTAATTGAATGAATACATGCACCATGATGCGGTCGTCATCAGCGTGCACACCATTGACGGAATAGGAAGCGAAATGAAAGTCACAGAACTAAGTAGACCAAACCCAGCTGCTATTGCATTGGTATCTATGGGAGACACACCCAGTTAAATAAACCAGAACTGACTCTTTTTTTTCAATGCTAAACGGTCTGAGTGAACCATCTTCATTTATCCACCATCTTTGCCACACACCCTGCGTTGACGGTAATACCCAAAGTCAATGAGCAGCCAGCTGTGCACACATACAACCGCCCATGGCGCCATGCTTTTCAAGGCATAATTGTCTACTGCCTCCTCCCAAGAAGTGGACACACAACAATAGCCTACTAGAAATGATAAGCTATAGGATATACAGGCCTACACCTCATTGAAAGTATTGTGTCACAGATAAGGGAGAGGGGTAATGTGTTGGCCACATTACTATCTAAATAAGTACCTCTGCACAAGTGCTAAAGCGTTATATCCATTCAATAAGCATACAACATATCCTAACCAGACTGTTTTATATGATCCAATAGAGACTAGGTTTTAATACAGGTAGCGTCTAAAATGGTAAACTCAGATAAGATGACTTTGATTGAGAAGCACCCATGTGAACCGACAACATGACAGTATTTTAGTCTGGCAGATTCTACTCTATTGGCTACTCAATACCACACAAAACACTATACTCTATTCCATAAACATAATGCATTGGTATGTCAACATTTCACCACCATTGTTGGTAAATTGATATACTGTAGCCTATAGCCACTAGCCAGCATGTACATTTGGCCCTTGTAACATTTGGCCCTTGTTCCCTTGTAAAGGAAAGGCCGTAGATTTGGCGGTTTTATTCTCGGTCCATTTGAGAAACATAACTGTGGAGAACTAGACACACACACACGCACTACTCATACACACACACACACACACACACACACACACACACACACACACACACACACACACACACACACACACACACACACACACACACACACACACACACACACACGCACACACTACTCACCTTGCATATCTGAAAGTTTTCCGAGACTAGCGTCTCCTGGACATGGATATCCTGGGGAGTGGGCGCATGAGCGGTCGGAGTACCAGCTGCACTGCCGCACGACGGGGACGCGACACCCCCCGGGGAGGAGGATGACAGGCCGTCCAGTACCTTTCGAAACTTCTTCATCTTGCTTTAGTTTAGCGAGAAAGACTTATATTTCTATATATTCTATCAACCTATCAAGCGTTGTCTCCGTTTCAAATGCTAAGATGACGCGAGAGTCTGTTTGATGTAGGAACCCCTGAGGGTTGGCAGGCGTCGCTTCCTGCAGCCTCTCTCTCGCCCTCTCTCTCCCTCTTCTTTTTAAGTGCAATTGAAAAAGTCGTGGAGGGACCTCATTGTGCACTTAGGCTTCTGTCCACAAAACTGTTTATCTTGGTTTGAGGAGGATACTTAGGTAAAAGAGAATCGCCAATTGCAAATGGATGTATATTGCGCATCAAATGAGCATGCCCCAGCAAAGATTTAAACTAAGAAACGTCATGTTTCTTTAGCCTGCTAAAACTGCATCACTATAAAGCATGAAGGCAAAACACAAACTACAATAGAATAGCCTAATCAACCACTGCAGCAGTTATGAGAGACTAACTAGATAGATGACCAGCTAAAGTTCAAACACTTACCAATGCACTACCTAAACAATGCTTTAAAAAAATCGCACTTTTTGACTGGATGGAGAGTGAAGCAGGTCTATGCAGAGACACAATGCAGCTAAATGCAGCTCGCTTCCACTCGCTGGTATTACAACTAGAAAATAAAGTAAACCCTTGCACGAACTGAGGAGAGGAACAGGTAAACGAGAGTGAAATCAGTCAAATTAAGTTTAAAACCGAATTGTCGCGGATCCAGCGTTTGTATGCAGCCCTCTCTCCTAGAGCTGATTCTCTGCAGTCTAGCGCGAGTTGCTGTCCATGGTACTGAAAGACTCCACTCGGGCACCGCCTCTCCCTTCGTTCCTCTCCCCGCCCTTTCTCGGTAGCGATTGGATTACGGTTTCCAGCCAATACCTACTGAATAGGCATTATTGTGAATAAAAGCAACGGGGAAATAATCAACTTTGCCTGGCTTGTGGAACAGCACCATCTGTGAAACGTGCGTTTGTGTGAACATAGGATAGCTTATTCACAATCTATTCATGAGGCTTGACTCCTAGTAAATGTGGATGGGGAAAACGCTAAGGTGTAGGCCTAAGGTTGCTGCTTGGTTAGTTAGAACCTTCCCCAGCTGTTTGCATTCGACAGCTGTGCAATTTGTCAATGTCATGTGCGGGAACAAAAGTGAACCAATAAAATGCAAATTAATTAATTAAAAATCATACAATGTGATTTTCTGGATTTTTGTTTTAGATTCCTTCTCTCGCAGTTGAAGTGTACCTATGATAAAAATTACAGACCTCTACATGCTTTGTAAGTAGGAAAACCTGCAAAATTGTCAGTGTATCAAATACTTGTTCTCCCCACTGTATATATATATATATATATATGTACAGTATAAGCAGCAGATCGGTATAAAATCGGCCCCACTGAGACGCTGGATTGAATTGCGAGCGCTTACATCACCAGGCAGCCTCTCTCCAAGTTTTGGTAAATGTCTCAGTAGTACAAACATTTCAGCATAAGTATAATACAGGAAGACACAATTTATATCCAATATTTACACGTATTTTGAGGAGGGGAGATTGGGGGGCAATTATTTAAATTGTGCCCTATTTAGTAATCATAATACGAGTCTGGTAGCAGCAGTTATGATGTCTGTGTAGCGTGTGTGTGCGTGTGTGAGTGAGTGAGTGAGTGAGTGAGTGAGTGAGTGAGTGAGTGAGTGAGTGAGTGAGTGAGTGAGTGAGTGAGTGAGTGAGTGAGTGAGTGAGTGAGTGAGTGAGTGAGTGAGTGAGTGAGTGAGTGAGTGAGTGAGTGAGTGCATGTGTTCTAAGGTGCAGAGAATCAGAGCAGATGGTCAGTCCAGTTCAAGTGTTCAGCAGTCTGATGGCTTTTAGGTAGACACTGTCTCTGTGCCTGTTGGTATCAGACCTCACACCCCAGAGCTCGTGGCTGGGGTGTGTGGGGTCCTTGATGATTGCTCCCGAGTGGTCTAAGGCACTGCATCTCAGTGCTAGAGGCATCACTACAGACCCTGGTTCGATCCCGGGCTGTATCACAACCGGTCGTGATCAGGAGTCCAATATGGCGGTGCACAATTGGCCCAGGGTTGTCGGGGTTAGGGGAGGGTTTGGCCGGGGTAGGCCGTCATTGTACAATAAGAATTTGTTCTTAACTGACTTGCCTAGTTAAATAAAGGTTAAATAAAAAAAATTATGCTTTAGGCCTTCCTCAGGCACTGTTTCGAGTAGATGTCCTGGATGGATGGGAGCACGACTCCAGTAATGTACTGGGCCGTCTTCACTGGAGGGCCTTGTGGTCTTAGACGGAGCAATTCCCATACCAGGCCATGATTCAACTGGGCAGGAAACTCTTGATGGTGCAGCTGTAGTGTTTGGAGAGGACCCAGGGTTGCATGCCGAAGATCTTCAGCCGCCTTAGGAAGTAGAGACGCTGTTGCGCACTCTTGACAAGAGTGGTGGTTCATGTTAAGTTCTCAATGATGTGGACGCAGAGGAACTTAAAACTGCTGACTCTCTCTACTGCAGACAGTTGATGTGGATCGGGGCATGTTCCCTCCTCTGCTTCCTGAAGTCAACAATCAACTCCTTTCTTTTGCTGACGTTGAGACACGAGGTTGTTGTCCTGGCACCACAATGCCAGCTCACTTACTTCCTCCCTACAGGCTGACTCGTCGTTGTTAGTTATCAGGCATTTCAGGGTGGCCCTGTGTTAAGAGTCAGTGTGGAGGAGGTGTTGTTGCCAATCCTCACAGCCTGTGGTCTGCCCTTTAGGAAGTCCAGGATCCAGTTGCAGAAATAATGTTGAATGCTGAAATGTAGTCAATGAACAGCATTCTCACATACAGCGATTTGGGAAGTATTAAGACCCCTTTACTTTTTCCACATTTTGTTACGTTACAGCCTTATTCTAAAATGGATTAAAAACAAATCCTCATCAATCTACACACAATACCCTATGATGACAAAGTGAAAACAGGTTTTTAGACATTTTTGCACATTTATATATAAATATATATATTTTTAAATACCTTATTTACACAAGTATTCAGACCCCTTGCTATGAGACTTGAAATTGAGCTCAGGTGCATCCTGTTTCCATTGATCATCCTTGAGATGTTTCTACAACTTGATTGGAGTCCACCTGTGGTAAATTCAATTGATTGGACATGATTTAGAAAGGCACACACCTGTCTATATAAGGTCCCACAGTTGACAGTGCACGTCAGAGCAAAAACCAAGCCATGAGGTCGAAGGAATTGTTTGTAGAGCTCCGAGACAGGATTGTGTTTTGACACAAAATCTGGAGAAGGGTACAAAAACATTTCTGAAGCATTGAAGGTCCCCAAGAACACAGTGTCCTCCATCATTCTTAAATGGAGGAAGTTTGGAACCACCAAGACTCTTCCTATAGCTGGCTGCCTGGCCAAACTGAGCAATCGGGAGAGAAGGGCCTTGGTCAGGGAGGTGACCAAGAACCTGATGGTCACTCTGACAGAGCTCCAGAATTCCTCTGCAGAGATGGGAGAACCTTCCAGAAGGACAACCATCTCTGCAGCACTCCACCAATCAGGCCTTTATAGTAGAGTGCCCAGACGGAAGCCACTCCTCAGTAAAAGCGACATGACAGCCCGCTTGGAGTTTGCCAAAAGGCACCTAAAAACTCTCAGAACATGAGAAACTAGATTCTCTGGTCTGATGAAACCAAGATGGAACTCTTTACCCTGGACGCCAAGCATCACATCTGGAGGAAACTTGGCACTATCCTTACGGTGAAGAATGGTGGTGGCAGCATCATGCTGTGGGGATGTTTTTCAGCGTCAGGGACTGGGAGACTAGTCAGGATCGAGCGAAAGATCAACAGAGCAAAGTACAGAGAGATCGTTGATGAAAACCTGCTCCAGAGCACTCGGGACCTCAGACTGGGGTGAAGTTTCCCCTTCCAACAGGACAACAACCCTAAGCATACAGCCAAGACAACTTAGGAGTGGCTTCGGGACAAGTCTCTGAATGTCCTTGAGTGGCCTAGCCAGAGCCAGGACTTGATCACAATCTAATATCTCTGGGGAATTCTGAAAATAGCTGTGCATCGACGCTCCCCATCCACCCTGACAGAGCTTGAGAGGATCTGCAGAGAAGAATGGGAGAATCTCCCCAAATAAAGGTGTGCCAAGAATGTTGCGTCATACCCAAGAAGACTCAAGGCTGTAATCACTGCCAAAGGTGCTTCAACAAAGTACTGAGTAAAGGGTCTAAATACTTATGTAAATGTGATATTTTTGTTTTTCATTTTTAGTCGATTGTGCACAAATTTATAAAAAATAAAAAAAATCTTTCTTATTATGGGGTATTGTGTGTAGATTGATGAGGGGGAAAAAACTATTTTATACATTTTAGAATAAGGATGTAACGTAACAAAATAAGGAAAAAGTCAAGGGGTCTGAATACTTTCCGAATGCACTGTAGGTGTTCCTCTTGTCCACATGTGTTACGGCCGTGTGAATGGCGATGGAAATGACATCTTCCATGGATCTGTTGGAGCAGTAGGTCTAGTGTGCCTGGCATGCTGACCTTGATATAGGCCATGCCCCGCCTCTCAAAGCACTTCATGATGACCGGGGTGAGTGCAACCGTGCAATAGTCATTTGGGACGGTGGTCTCCTTGAAGCAGGTGGGGACTACTGCCTGGGACAGGGGCAGGTTGAAGATGTCTGAGAAGATGCCCATCAGCTAGCTGGTCAGCACCCACTCTGAGGATATGGCCAGCAATGCTATCTGGGCCGGCGACTTTGTGAGTAATCACTTTTTTGAGAGTTTTCCTCGCGTCAGCCATGGAGAGCGAAAGCACCTGGTCGTCCGTACCAGCAAGAGCCTTCCTGGATGGCTTGGTGTGTTTGCCTCGAAGCAATCACAGAATGTGTTAAGCTCGTCTGGGAGGGAGGTTTCGGTGGGCATCACACAGCTGGATTTGCCTTTGTAGTCTGTGATAGTCTGTAGTCCTTTCCACATGTGTCGCGAGTCTGAGTTGTCGAACATCAATTCCAGTTTAAGTCTGAATTTTCTTTTTGCATCTCTAATGGATTTGGATACGCGTTGCGTGCCACCGAGTCATCGCGGTTCCTTCTGCATTGAATGATGCAGAAGGAACCGCGATGACTCAGTGGCACGCCGTACGGTTCTTCTGCTGCTCGGGATGCTATAGGAGCTCAGCAACAGGAGTGGAACGTCAAGGAAAACGCTGGACAAGGGTGTTTTGTATCAAATACTTTGCTAATCTGAAGATAAACCCTATAGATTGTTGTTTATGATGATGATGATCATGATAATGATGATAAAGATAAAGATGATTATGAGTAGCTATTATTATCAGCATATTATATGAATATGTAGTAGCAGTAGTAGTAGGCTAGTATCATCCTCATCATCACTATCATAATATCTGTCATCATTATCACAAGCCCTAGGCTTACATATAGGAAAGTAAGCAGACATTCCCTATCAAGAACAATATTTGCCTGGGAGCTATAGATAGGCCTAAATTAAAGCAAATCAATGGCTCTTTTTGCCTTTCACATCTTGGTTGTACTGCAGATTA